>NW_009733559.1:0-16734 GCF_000703405.1 Apaloderma vittatum
AAGCGTTAACATCATTATTAATAATGAAATCTCAGCCTTTCGATCAAGATAACTGCACTCACAATCACAATCACAATCATTAAAATCTGGTAGACTCAGATTACCAAACCAACGAGTATAATTTCCTAACTTGAAACTGAAAGTATAGTTAGAAATAAAATTCATCATTGTGTTGCCAAGGTATCCAGGTAAACCGATCACCCAAATTACTGCAGAATAAACTGACAGTAAAAAACTCAGCACAGTGAGAAGTCTCATCATGTAACCAGAACAGGCAAACCACGGAAAGATATACCAAAACACACTTGAGAGTTTGGACAAAATTCGAACACCCAATGAGGAACACAAACCTAAAATAACATGAAACACCATTTCTTTGACTGGTAACATGATGTGAGCTGTCTGATTTTCTTTTCTATCCCTTCAGAACTTTCAAGAAAAGATCTGATACGCTCTCAGTTGCGCCGGATGGAATTTAAACTATGCAGGCAATATATCAGAGCCCAGTTGAATCTAAATAGCTGGTAAAATATTCTGAGCCTGATTGGTGTTTGTTTTCTTGCCCCACGTTGGGCGCCAATAAATCTGTCGTGGGTTAGGGCTGGGCCGGCCTCTAACATGGACAGACGCTCTCTAACCCCCTCTTCCCCCCCCTAGAATGGGAAGGAAAAGGGAATGAAGCAGAGAGACTTTCGGGTTAGAGAAGAAAAAAAAACTAGCACAGCTTTAATGAAACTATAATAGGCATAATAGTGGAATAATGTAAAGAACTATATGCAACTATAGATAATAGCCCGATATCAAACCCGACTCCCTCCCCCGAATAGCAATCACCACTGATGCTGCAGAGCAGGAGGCACTGGGAAAAAACCCAGGCTCAGCAGCAGCGGCGGGGAGCTGGATACAGGGGGCTGGATTCGGGAACTCAGGATCCGGATGAAAAGCAGGAGATCGGACATAGTCCTCTCTGGATGCCAGCCATTGCAGAAGAGAGCAAAGAAGGGTAGAAACTCTCCTGATCACTCAATTTATACTAAATATGAGGTATATGGGATGGAATACTCTCCTTGGTCTCCTGTCCTGTCTATTTCCCCCCGGAGATGCAACCTTTTTCTTCCTTGTGACCCCTCTCACTACCCAGCACCCCCGGCGTGACACACAAGAGCCAGCAGTGGCCTTGGGCACTGTAGGAATAAGTATAAGCAAGAGCCTGTCTGCATACCAGTCCCAGGCAGTAACTGTAAACATCAGGTGTTACCACTGCTAATGGCAGGCACTGTCTACGAAAATATGCTACTAACTTCAGGAAGTGCAGCCTTTTAGAAGAAACTAAAACTGAAAAGTAAAAATCACTAAATAGGACTGGGTTTTAGCTCAAACCCAGGACATACACCATTTCTCTAATTTGTCACCGAATCTTAATCTTGTTTTCTGATGTGCTTGTGATCCCTCATAGCTTCCTGTCATTTGGAAATCCTAGGCATCTTCTGTGTTATCAGGCAGACTGCTGACTGCTAACAGCCAGGATAGATCTTTCCAACTTCACTCAAGTTGCGCCTTCTTAACAGTGACGCACTGCTGACTGCTTCCTGGCTGCACAGTGGCAACTCCAGAAACCACAGTAAAGCAAACCATTGTTTTCCATAAACAGTGTTTCTCAAGCAAGATTTAATTCCAAGCCAAGAACAATTTCTATTTAGAGTCAGTAATTGCAGACATAGTCTTTCCGAGCTAAGGGCAACAAAGTGTTCTTGAGCTGAATGGCACTGGACTGAACAACTTCAGGTGTACTTTTTAGTGCAGCCAGAATGACAAGACGTTTTCAGCAGTATTCATAGAGTTCCTCTGGGAGTAATTTTGGTCATCCCACAGCAGCAGAGGAAATTCACTGAAACCATATAGCTATGTTAATGTTAGAGCTAATATTCTTTGTTTCTCTGTAGGCACATCAGTTTGGAGCCAAGCTAGGATTCCTTGCTGCCAGCCTGGACTGTCTCATGAAACACAGAATGGACAAATGAAGTGATTATCTGCATTTGTGCATCGTGAGTGCTTTACACAAATTAGCTTTGAGCTTTCTGTAGACCTTTCCACTGCGCCTGTGGTAGATCACTGTAAAGAGCAAGGCCTGAGCTTCTGTTGAATTGCAGTGTATTGTACAAAAACTTGTGTGGTTCCAGCAACAGTCTTTCCTCCTGGCATGTCTCTTTGATCAAGCAGTAGCTGTGATTCCTAACAAGAAATGGTGCAGTTTTTACATATGTGCAATCTGATACGATCTCAATCAATATTTAACAAGTGTAGGTTTGTTCAAGAAATAAAAAGCACAGTAGCATAAATAAATTAGGGAATTACTGAATAAAAGATAATCAGTTATTTGTTATTTACTAATAATTGCACAAAAATGTCTATATTAAAATATTGTTGCTAAGATGAAAAAGCAATGAAATGTAAGGAAATACCAACTTTAGAGTTAATATGTAACTTTAAGTAACTTCTTTATGTATATACATGTTTCTATAGTGATTAATTATTTCAGTTCTGGTTGTGTTCACAAGGTCTGTTTCCCCAAAGGACACTGAAATACATGTAGCTCACTTATTCTGTAGATCTTTCATATTTTAATTTTGCCCAGTTGTCAAGAGGAAAGGTTGCAGCTTAGCTGGTCTAAAGTATTCAAACTCAGCTCAGGAGCTAAAAAAAATATTCTCTATAATATTTTTGTTTATGGTCCTTATCCCCGGTGTTACATAATCTAAATTTATGGTCATAATTTAATCAAATAACAATCTCCCATCTTTTTTCTACCTAACTTAGTTGGAAACTAAACATGCCAAAGATATCAAAATTATCTGGTAGTATTAGAAATGCAGTTGCATTAAGCTTATCACAGTAAAAAAATCCACCACTAACTAATGAGTACTTAAACCAGTTAGGCACTGGATCTTCCAAGTACCTTTAAAAATCCTAGTTTCTCCTCAGGGTAGATAAATGCTGATCTGCTCATGTCCCAGAACTATTCTTTCCCATTGGACTGCACAAGGCACAAGCAGGCTGCCTCTCCAACTCCCATGAGTGCCTGTGCCTTTCTGACCAATGACAGCCTGCATGGAGAACAAGGCTGTATCGATTTCCACAATCCTTAAATCTGTGCCTTGAGTCATTCCTTGGGGTTGGTCCAAGTATGTATTTTTACTTCTTTAAAATGAGGAGAGAATTGAATCCTGAGAGAATTGAATCCTTCACTTTCAAGTTGAGCTCTCTGGTCAGTAGGCTATTATACAAGGACTGCTGTGCCTTCATATTTTTAAAGAGAGTGTTGTCAACATCTTCCTGTGAGGGGTAGATATTTGCAAAATACTTATTCTAAGAAAAGATACTTACCCTAAGAAAAGAACTTCCTGGGATTTCCTCCATCTGGTTTTTGGCCCCAGAAGCATTTTATGAAGCCTGTATGCTTCTCACAACAATTCCATGAGTGAAGTCTTGGGGAGTTAGAACGAAGAGATGCCAAGCGTAGTCAGACTTTCAGGTTAACGGATAGCTAAACAGGATTGCAGAGGGGGATTTAGCTTCTGCCTAGGAGCTTCTTTAGGTGACTGTGGCAGGTGAATTCCCCTAGTCCAAGATACCTCCTCTTCCTTTGAGGAAGATTTCAGAGAAACTGCTAGAAGTTTCTAGCTAGTTTGGGTCTAGCCCACCAGCTTGAGAGTACACCCATTAAATTGGCTTGTAGCCAGTGGGAGGCCGAGATGACTTTGACTGATCACAGCTCTGATCTGACCAAGCTTTCAAATGGGGTCCTGATGTGGGTGTGTTGGCATGAGTCCCTTCAGAGCAGCAGGTCCTGGGCTCAGGGCAAAGCCTCCCCCTTGGTCTGGGACGCCGGCCAGGGGAACTCCTTGAGGTTGAGAGTCCTCATCTTTATATGGCTGAGTGTATATATAATCCAGATCGTTATTCTAAGTTTAAGGGTTGAGTGTTGTGTAGTAGTTTGCTCTTCTTGACTGATATCAAAACTTCTAAATTTGTGCGAGCTTTCATTTCTTAAAGGATTCAGTTCAATTACACTTGTGGATTAACTGAGAATGGGAGCACTTCTCAGATTTATTGGCACAGCAAACAGGGTATCAATGGAGACAGGGTTATGGTGGCACTCAGGAAGTCCCAAGAGTGGAAAGGGTTAAGGAGAACTCATGGGGCCAACGAGGTGCTTATGAGCAAGCAGTGTGCACTGAGAAGCTGGAAAAGGAGATTCTCTGTGCAGAGTTAGAGACACCTAGTTAAAGATCAGAACTGAATTGTGAAAGGAAGCAGATACACCTGTTGGAACAGAGCATGGAGTTAATGCTGGCACAATCAAAAAGATCCCCTGATGTGGTCCAAATGCACAAGTACCAAGTACCAATCTGGAGACTTGAGATGGAAACATTTGGGGAGATTGTGGTGAAAGCAACTCAGAGAGGGAAGTGAAACTGGAGGAAAGAAACGACGGACCCTTATTAAGACGGAGAGGTCCTCTGGGCCATGCGGTGGAAACCCATGGACCATAGTCCATACCATCTCCTGGTTGGGACCCCATCTTGGTGAGCTGTGGGCGAGAATCTCCCATAGACCAGGTGAATTAGAGGGAATATCTGTGGCGTGTGTCTTTAAGTGACGAGGATGGCATACTTTATAAGTGATGACAAAAGCTGATTTCTGGGGTCTCAGAGTGTTTCTGACTGATGGACCAGCTGGTGACCAGTCAGTAATGTCCCGCATGGTGTGTTGGGCTGGAGGTGTCAACCTCAAAGAGGGAAGTAAAGCGGTTTTCCAAGTTAAGTGAGGGAATTCAAAAAGCAACAATGTGTGCAGGCAATGTATGAACGGGGCCAACAAGGCATCACAATGGCCACACTGGTAGAACCCCATCACCTTAAACCCTGATCACAGGGTTACTGGGCTCCTTAAAAATCCACATGAATTCCCCAAGATAAAGGATTCAGAGCACAATAGACGGGAACAAGCAGAATTCCCATGGCCTGGGCCATGTGTTCAGCTGGAGGGAGCTGTTATACGATCTTGTTACATTTGGCCCTGAGATGGGATGGGCTGACCCTGCGGGCTGGGGGCCCCATGGGAATAGGCGGCTCCGCCGAGCCTGAGCCAGCTCGTCCTGGAGTGTTGAGCTGCAGAGTGCCTGGGATGCTGGCAGGCCCCATTCCTGGAGAAAAGGCTCTGGCCGTGGGGGTACCCTGAGCCCTGCTGCACGGGCAGGATGCTGGCCACATTCAGAAGCTGGTGGAATTGCTGGAAGGGAATGTGAGGAGTCAGGAAGCCCCAAGAGCAACAGCTCCCCCTTCGAGAGGGCAATTAAAACCTTTGTACCTCCTCGGGAGGAGCGGGTGCATTTAAACTAAACACCGCGGGCTGTGCCCAATCCGCCTGGTGAGTTCTTACCAATGGTCTGCTCATAAAGAGGCTTACGTACACATCCCAGTGGGCCCACAGTGAGTTAGTTTGCAATTTTTAATTGATACAGGTGCCCAGATTAGCGTTTTAAATGAGCAACAGGCAAAGCAATTGGGAATCAAACCATTTCAAAAAACTGTCAATATAGTGGACATGACAGGTGCAGCAGAAAAATGCCTGCTAGCCTGAACTCAGTTTTGGCTGCCTGGAGAAAAAAAAGAATGACAGCAGTGGAAGTGGTCCTTAGTCCTTTTAGAGGGAATATTTTAGGTTTTGATGTGCTAACAGGCAGACACTGGTGTTTTCCTGGTGGCAGGATGTGGGGTTTTGGAAGTAGGGGAATAGAAGGCAGGCAAGTAAGAGCTTTGCAAACTGCCCCAACATGGATAAAGTTTTGCTAACTGCCCCCCCCACTACTATACTCCAAACTTATTTGTGTTCGCCAATACTCACTGCCTAGTGCAGGCAAAAAAAGTATCACTGAATTGCTTGATGACCTTGGGAGGAGGCAGGGTGTAAGCTGCACTCACTCTCCCTACAGTTCGCCAGTCTGGCCAGTCCGCAAACCTGATGAATGGTGGCACTTGGCCATTGATTACAGGAAATTAAATAGCAATGCTTTGCCATTAACTGCTGCTGTACCAAGCATAGCTTCCATAGTGATTGCAATACAAGCTGCTGCCCACTCCTGGATGGCCACCCTTAATGTGAAAGACATGTTTTCCGTGGTCCCTCTAAGGGGTGAGGACAAACCTCAGTTTGCCTTTGTGTGGGAGGGGAATACAGTACACTTTCAATCGACTCCCACAAGGATATAAACATTCACCCACAATGCCTTAGCCAGACTCTTGGTACTGTAGAGGTGCCAACAGGACTCTGTGTTTATCAGTACATAGATGATATCATAATTGGTAGAGACTACAAAGAATACTTTGGAAATCCAAAAATTCAGGCATTCTGCCCAGCAGAACCACTCATGGGTGATAATCCTGAACTAATGAACTGGACAGTAAATCAAATCAGTTACCACCACAAATATCTGTGGGCCAACCAGACATGGTGAAGTTGCCCTCTGTGGGCCTTGTGCCCACAACTCTGGTGAAACCCAGAGGTTTATATGTATAGGAGGCCCTGGATAGAAATGGAAAACACCATCATATTAGTGTCTGGTGGATAATCCCGGACTTCTGACTTGAAAGCCCAGCCTCAAGGCGCTGAGGTCCACCTTTGTGTTCTGTTTCAGGACAGTGAAGACAGACCCCTCTGATCACCAAGGCATAAAGATGGATGTGAAGTGCTAGCTAGTCAGCATATGAACGTGGTGCCTACATCCTGAATATATCTTTGGACACAATTTACCAACATGGAGGAAATGTCAAAAGACTAAGTGGCAATTGTTCTAGCATTGGGAATTGCTTGACTGGAGGGATTTTAATATGTTTGGGTTTTCTGGGTCAGGGTAGCAAAAAAGACCAAGTTATATTAAGATAATATGGGAGGTGGTTTACTCTAATACCTCAGTGTCTGAGAAATATATTTTGCATATTGCTAATTTTGTTAAGTGCTGGGGTATATTTAGTGCTACATTTTATAGCACTTTGAAATGGCTCATGTTCTGTTGTAACCCAAAACTTAACTGGGGAATGAGTATTAATGCTCACCAAGACTGCACCCTCATTTAACCTTGAAGGCAAGAGGTGCCTGTGCCACTTTTTCAAAGAAAGCCAAATCAGGACTGGAGGGTGGCTTGTGGCAGGTGCATTCCCCCTAGTCTGGGAATGACCATGGCTCAGATTTGACTGAGCATTAAAATGAGGTCCTGTCGGAGGTGTGTTGGAGTGAGTCCCTTTGGAGCAGCTTTTTCAAAGAAAGCCAAATCAGGACTGGAGGGTGGCTTGTGGCAGGTGCATTCCCCCTAGTCTGGGAATGACCATGGCTCAGATTTGACTGAGCATTAAAATGAGGTCCTGTCGGAGGTGTGTTGGAGTGAGTCCCTTTGGAGCAGCAGGTCCTGGGCTTGGGGTATAGCCTTCCCCTTGGTCTGGGACGCCGGCCAGGGGAACTCCTCGAGGTTGAGAGCCCTCATCTTTATATGGGTGAGAGTATATACAAACCAGATCGTTATTCTAAGTTTAAGAATTGGGTGTAGCCTAGTAATTGCTCTTCTTTACCGATATCAGAACTTGTAAATTTGAGGGAGCTTTCATTTCTTAATAAATTCATTTTAATTACGCCTATGGATTAACTGAAAATGGGAGCATTCCTCACAGTGACTGCATGTTTTACTGTCTCAGACACGGTATTCAAGTTAGTTTTATTTAGGAGAAACTCTCTGCTACCATCTTGTGGTAAACTAGAGGAAAAGACATCAAGAGCAAACGGTCGTGGTAGTCATAGGTTAAAATTCGTTCCATACTGCGCTAATAAAATATTGAGTGTGTGATCATAGAACCATAGAACGGTTTGGGTTGGAAGATACCTTAAAGATCACCTAGTTTCAAGCTTCCTGCCATGGGCAGGGACACCTCCCACCAGACCAGATTGGTCAAAGACCCTTCCAGTCTGGCCTTGAACACTTCTAGGGACAAGGCATCCACAACTTCCCTGAGCAACCTGTTTCAGTGCCTCACCAGCCTCACAGTAAAGAAATTCTTTCCTACATCTAATCTAAATCTCTCCTCTTTCAGTTTAAAGCCATTACCCCTCATTTTGTGATTACATTCACTGATAAACAATGTCTCCCCTTCTCTTCTGTAGCCCCATCTAAACACTAAAAGGCTGCTACAAGGTGTACCCCAGAGCCTTCTCTTACCCAGGCAGAACTAACCCAACTCTGTCAGCCTGTCCTCATAGGAGAGGTGCTCTAGCCCTCTGATCATCTTCATGGCTTCCTCTGGACCTGCTCAAGCAGGTCTACGTCTTACGCTGAGAACTCCAGAGCTGAGCACATGTGGTTTGAGTCAACTGTCCAAGCTGTTAACAAAGAACGACATAACCACTTGTTTCCTCCTCCCCGCTATTCCCACAGGGATGAGGAGGGAGAAAAATCAACTAAAAAGGTTCAAGGATTGAGAATAAGACAGGGAGAGTTTATTCACCACTTACGATCATGGGCTAAAAGATGAGTAAACTTGGGAAGAAAACATAAATTTTATTTACCACCACCAGTTATCCACTAGATCAGAGTAGGATAGTGAGAGGAATACATAAATAAACATGACCCAGTCTTAAATACATTTCCCTGCCTTCACTCTTCCCAGTATTCCCAGCTACCTCCTCTCCACCATCAGTGTAAGGGGAGGCAGGGGGTGGGGAATGCGATACCTCTGGCCATTACTCGTTGACCATGGCAGTCCTTCCTTCTTGGGAAAGAGGACTCCTCACAGTCTTCACCTGACAGCACGTGGTGTCCATCTCATGCAAGACAATCCTCTTCCTCCATGTGAGTTCATCCCACACAGGGTTGCTTCAGGCATGTCTTACACCCCTGCCCCTCCTCCAAACAGAAAAACTTCCCAATACACAAAGACAGACAGACAGAGAGAAGATAAGAAGAGATAATAAGACAAAAAAGGAAGTGGTCCAATAGATTCCCCTCTTAAATGCATTGATCTCAGAGGCACTGATTGGCCTGGCCTTGGCCAGAGGTGCATTTGACTTTTACTTGGGGCTGAGGGAGGCTCTCAAAGTGTTGCAAGAGTCATCCTCCACAGCCCTCCTGCTGCTACCAAAAACTCTGCCAGCCTCTAGCCCATGACATCCTCGAGAACAAGTCTTATGAGGGGCAGCTGAGGGAACTGGGTTTGTTTAGTTTAGAGGAAAAGAGGGTGAGGGGAGACCTCATCACTCCCTACAACTACCTGAAAGGAGACTGTAGCAAGGTATTTTCCTAATATCCAATCTAAACTTTCCCTGATGCAGCTTGAGCCCATTTCTTCTTCACTTATTGCTTTTTACATCTCCTGCATGGACAATGAGTAATGGCCAGAGGCATCACACCTCCCATGCCCTGCCCACCCTTGCACCGATGGATCATGAGGAGGAGGTAGCTGAGAAGATGGGAGGAGTTGAAGGAGGGAGTGTATTTAAGATCCTCTTGTATTTATTTATATATTCTTCTCACTGTCCTACTCAGATCTAGTAGATAACTGGTGGTGGTAAATTAAATTTTTTTTCTCCCCAAGTCTACTCTGTTTTAGCCCATGACCAAAAGTGGTGAATGAACCCTCCCTGTTCTATTCTTAATCCTTGAGGCTTTTTAGTTGATTTTTATCTCTCCTCATGCCTAGTGGGACAGGGATGATGCAGAGGGAGGGAGGGAGTGAGTGGCTGCATTTTTCTTTGTTGTCTGAGCAGTCGGTTCAAACAATTACACACTTCACCAGTTTTGTTGTCTTTCTCTGGACACATTCCAGCACCTCTATGTCTTCCTTGAAGTGAGGGGCCCAAAACTGACTGCTGGATTCAAGGTATAGCCCCACCAGTGGCAAGTACTGGGGCACCAATCACTGGCCTGGTCCTGCAGGCCAGCATGCATCTGCTGGAGACAAAACTTACACTACTAGTGGTCCTCACTGCCCACATTGCTTCACTGAGAATCATAGAATCATAGAACCATAGAATCATAGAATCATAGAATGGCTGAGGTTGGAAGGGGTCTTAGAGATCATTTAATTCAACCTCCCTGCCATGGGCAGGGACACCTCTCAACTAGACCAGGTTACTCAAGGCTTCATCCAACCCGGGCTTCAACACCTCAAAGTAAGGGGACATCCACAACGTCTCTGGACAATGGATTCCAGAGTCTTGCCACTCTCATACTGAAGATCTTTTTCCTAAAAATACAATCTAAATCTATTCTCCTTTAACTTAAATCCCTTTCCCCATGTCCTATCAGTGGACACTCCTGTAAAAACTCCTTCCCCAGCCTTCCTGTAGTTTCCTTTCAGTTATTGGAAGGTTCTTATAAGGTCCTCCCGGAATCTTCTCTTTTCAAAGCTGAACAATCCCAGCTCCCTTAGCCTGTCATCATAGCAGAGGTGGTCCAGTCCTCAATCATCCTTGTGGCCCACCTCTGAACTTGTTCCAACAGATCTATGTCCCTCTTACTGTGGGGACACCAGAAGTGGATGCAGTATTCTAGACGGGGTCTCACAAGAGTAAAGAGGGAGAATCATCTCTCCTGATCTGCTGGCCACACTCTTCTGAATGTATGCCAGGACAGAGTTGGACTTCTGGGCTGCTTGAGTGCCCTGCCGACTCATATTGAGCTTCTCATCTATCAACATCCCCAAGTCCTTCTCTTCAGGGCTACTCTCAACCCACTCTGTATCCAGTCTGTATTTGTGCCTGGGATTGGCCCCACCAAGGTGCAGGACCTTGCATTTTGACTTGTTGAAGCTCATGCAGTTTGCACTGGCTCATATCTCAAGCCTATCAATGTCCCTCTGGATGAAATCTCTTCCCTCGAGTGAGTCCACATCACCACTCACTTTGGTGTCATTGGAAAACTTGTTGAGGGTGCACTTGATGCCATTGTCCATGTTGCTGATACAGATGTTGAAAAATAAGTGCTGCCAACCAATGTTTTTTCTGCTGATGCACGGTGTGTTTGCACTGGACTGTAGGCCACATGGAAGGCTGGGCTTGTGTCACTTAGCAGTATGATTTTTTTTCTCTGCTGAGATAGGTACACAGGCTTGCAGAACAAATCTTTTTCTGCAAGGGTAGCTTTTCTGATTTAGTATAAAACCTTCCAAAACAAGAAACACAAACTAGAATAATATCACCCTCTGTCTTGACCCACTTATACCTGATAGAGGTAAGAATCAAGGAGATTCATTTTGATCCCAAAGGTGAAATTAAGACACAAACGGTGTCAGATGTCACAACAGCAAACCCTTTTATTGACTAACAACCTCTAGAGAGCCATAGGAAAGAAAGATAAGGAAAAGGAAAAGGGAAGCAGTAAAACATTTAGGATAGCAAGAAGTGTATCTACCACCGCAGATCGAGCAAGCGACATTTCGCAGGTCTGCCTGTTTTGATTCGGTGGGGGAGATCTCCGAAGAATAGCTGTTCACAGTGGCATTATATAGTGTTCGAAGAGCTTCTTTGCCCATTCTCTGCCTGTTTAGCACATGTGTATGAGGGTCTTCATCCCCTCCAGCATTGCCTCTGTCAGTGGAGCATGCACAGGTGTCTGGAGGGTCCATTTTTTGCAGATGTAGCATGACTTGACAACTTCTACACCTTTGGGCTTGCACACTGTTGGGCTCGTGTGCTTGCAGGACAGCGTTATCCACGGTTACATCCTAGAGCTTACACACCATTGGGCTTAAAAAACAGCCGCTATATCAGCTGTTGAGCCAGCCCCAGAAGTTATTTTGTTAGGACTTCAAGCCCTGTAGCTTATCTGGGCTGGGCCCTGAAGTTGTTGTTTAGGACTTATCAATAGTCAAGTCGAGCCCTGTGGCTTATCTGGGCTGGGCTCTGGAATTGTTGTTTAGGACTATCAGTGGTCCAAGTTTGGAAACAACAGCTTTGAAGTTTCTTTACGGGGAATTTCAGCAAGGTTGAGACAAACATTTTAACACAGTCTCTTACACCCTCATACTAGAATGTTTTACCTAAAGAAATATTTCGGTATATGTCAGTATTTATTCAGTATTTCAATATTTAAAAACTCTTCTTAATTGACATACTTCCCCATTCCAGGGAAAAATGTCCTCCAAGGAAGGCTAGGTGGCGCAGTAGGTTAATGCATTGAAGTTTTCAGACGTTTTTAAGGTCTGCAAATTCCTGTAAATTTCCACAGCCTCATATGCTTATTGACACATTGATGCATTGATTACTGTGGGACAACTTCACTGCTTGTTGTGGTTTTTCTGGTCATGATTTTGCATACTCATCCAAGTCAAAGTCCACACAGAAAATCTTCCAAGGTACTTTCTGGACAAAAAAACATAAATACTTTTCTCATATTTTGCACATTGACTTCCAAGCAGAAGTGTAGCTGAGGGTAAGCCACATTTGGCTGATTCTAATTTGGGTAAATTAGAGTTTATTTCATTCTTACTGCCCTCTTGAATACCACAGGGGTGTGTTTATAGATGTTTTATGTACTAATAAGCCACTGTCTCCAAATATATTCCAAACATCAAAGAAATGCTCAATGTCAGCTTTTTCCTCCATGGAAAAGGAAGAATTTCTGAAAATATGTTATTAGTGTGCCCTCAATACTTCTGCCCTCTACCACAAAAAAAAAAAAGAAAGATTAGTCTAGTTGTGAAAAAGTGATGTTTTTCTTGGAAAAACTCAGAAGACCTACCTGGAGAGTTTTGTGAAGCTACTTAGTAAGTGTTGCATGGAATAATTTTTTGTTGCCTAATTAGGTTGTATCAGACTGCTAATTTCTCAGATAGAGAATATTGTTTACATAAAAAGCTCAAGATAAGTGTCCGTCTCATGTATTGTTATTTGCAGAAGATAACTAGGTGATGATTAATGAGTTATTTATATTCTTTAGAAGAGGTCAGAAGAGAAATTATCAATATTTGAGCAGCAGCATGTGGCATTTTAAATAATCCCAGTTATCAAAAAGGTTGAGAGTAACAGTCACATGGTTAATGTACTGAGCATTTAGCATCTGTTCCTGTGAGGTGTTAAGTGCCTTTGCAAGACACTGAGTGCACTCAAATTACCTTAAAATAATGAGGGAACTCACTTCCTTCCAGGAGTTTCTCAGCCATTGGCAGTATAAGGCTATTAGCATTCAGGCAGTAATGGATAGTAGGAAAAATCCATTCCCTTCTTTCTTTTTCTTTTTCTTTTTCTTTTTCTTTTTTTTTTTTTTGTAGATTTCTACTCCTGAAATGGCTTGCAGAAGTTACCACTGGCCTGCAAACACCAATCTGAGAGATAGGTGCCTGTAAGCAAAAAGTCCACATCTCAAAGTGATGTGGACTACTCCTCTGTGTGCAGACACATTGGTGTTAGCTCTCTGCTGCCAGGCTGTCCCCTGAGCTAGAAATGCAATTGCTTAGCAAGCTAATTCTGTGCAAATCCCAAGAATCACAGTACACAGCTCATATCAGCATTCGCAGCTCATATTTGTAACTTGTTCCAGGATAATCTGCTTCTCCCATTGTGGGATTAAGGAAGGAGCTGGTTTATATCCACTTTGGTGGTGTTCTGTTAGGCTTCCTACTCTCAAAGTTGCCAGGTTCATGCCAGCTTTTTGTGATATTTTCAGCCACTACTAAACAGTTTCTGTCAGGTTTAGACCAGAATGAAAGGAACCCTACTATTCTGCAGGAGGGTAACAGTAACTGAAAGAAACTGGGTAGATGCAGACGTGTGAACCAAAGCGATACTGCTTTGTAACAGTGAATACCTCTCACTTAGGTATTTTCATTGAGCCATTTTTATAAGCCAGTTTCCACACAGTTTGTACAGCGTAATCATAACAGATACATGCAGAAAGCTGAGTGAGGAAATATTCTGAAGTTTGAGTGGTAAGGCACCTTGATGAAAAAGCCAGCAATAGGCGTTTTACATTACTGAGGAATCTTTTCTGGAACCTGTCTTCTCTATGCCATGTTCTGCAGAAATAATGGACAGAATAAATGTAAACTCCAAAGAGATGTGGAGATTTAAAGTAAAAGATGGATGATGATTAAAAGCAGAAGTTGAAGCACAAAGAAACATTATTCGTCATGTGATAAGTAGTGGTAGCAATATTATATAACAGTCTAGCTATGGTTAAAAATTTAACAGCCTTATGATACTGAGCTTCCAGGTGCTCTGTGGAAGTGGACACACTACATGGACAGCTCAAGCTGTTCAAGTGTGGCTTCATTTCTAGATCTTTGTGGAGTCACCAGGGCTGGGTTGGAACAGGCTACTGAGTACTCTCAGCTCCTTTCTATGGGAGAAAGTAAGCCAGAAAGGGTTTCTGAAGTTAACACTATGAGACAATGCTAGGATCCAACTTAGCCCCAGACCACAGATAGAACTGCGGGTCTCCTGGGGACCCACTGTCATCTTTGTAGAACTATGCTCTTTATCCACTAAACTCTCTGAGGGATATGGTGAGAATTTTGTGGTTCCTAGCCCTTTAGTTTAAGGGTCAGCAAGGTTGTCTGTGCTGGGGCTAGCTCATAAAAGGCATTGAAAGAAAATATATTTGCTGTCACAAAGAAGGAAAGTCAGTGGTGTGTTACAGAAAGAAAGGCAACCAGTCAAAATGAGAGGCAAAGGCAAAATGCTGGCAATAGTATAATCGATCGATATGAGCAGGTCAAGCTGGGCAAGACTGGAGAAGGAAATTTCATAGTGGCTGACATGGGAGGCAGGAGTCTTCAGAAGAGTTTAAGCTACCCAGTATGGACAGAAGAGGCTAAGTTGTAGGAAAGTTATGTGGAAAGGGTGCTATAAATGTAGGCCTAACCTGCAGGTAGACGCATGGGAGAGTGCAGTCCGTGATCATTCCGAGGTTATTGACTTGAGAGACTACGTCAGGAAAGGAGTGTGGTAAGTGTGGTGGATTTCTGAGAAGGTAGAGAGTGCCATCAGGTTTACCAGAAAATGGTTTAAGGTTGGAAAAATCTGAGTAGTATGGTGCATTAAATATCAGTAAAAATAACTGGATAAATTATTAGTATATCTGAGTTTATTCTGTCAAATGGGTCACATGGTGAGCTTGTTTTTATTGATTGGGTGGTGGGCCTTGGCTCACTCTCTAGCTCTGCTAGGAACTGTTCTTCATGTTGTATGCTACATGGTAGCATCAAGATTATGCCAAGGAACTTGTGATTACTGGAGGTTTGCTACCGTAGTTGTGATTGAAACTTACCTTTTAAACCCATTGACATCACTGAAACACTAAGTCTTGTTTGCTGGTGACACAATTATTTGGAGGATGCTTTTCTTTCACTTCTCCACATCTTTCTCCTCTTTTGCTTGGAACTGCACGAGATTTTCTGATCAGGTGGGGCAATCATTTGTCTACTGTTACAGACCACTGCTTTGCAATGTCTTCTGTCACTTCTGTCTCCTGCCCCAGACAGTGATTGACCTTGCCATTATCAGCTCATAACCTTACATGTCTAATAGTTTGTTCTTATTCCTAGCAGACATCAAGAAAAAATCAGGAAGTACCCTCAAATTAATGTAAATTCCTTTTTACACTATTTTATGTAGCTTTTGTATTAAAAATACATTTCTTTTTCTTACTCATGCTTGTGAAGCATTATCCTAGAAGATCTTCTTTATGTGATCAGTCTGCATAAAGGAAAGTATCCTCCGCAAATCTGTGTTATCTACTGTTTCTAACCATAATGCCACTTCCTCTGCTTTCTCGCAATTCTATTCACTCAGAAACTTTCCTGAAGGATGCATAAACTCTACATAAGTGTATATGAACAACAATTTGATGATATTAGTTTTTCTGTTTTGGCTCCCATGAATGTTATCTTGTAGCTTTACCCAATAACGTATGAAGGAAGAGAAAAGGAATGGTAAGAGACAAGTTATTTCTTCTTTGTGTAGTACATGTTGTTAATCCTTTGAGTATCTAGTGGATGCTTAGATGTACTTTGGAGAGTTTATGGTTGTATCAGGTTTGGCTCATTTTGACTCATAGGAAAGGATTGAAGGATTATGATAACTCTGTTGTGGTTGCCCATAGCTGCACGTTTTCTTTGTGGTAACGTGCAGTAATAAAATGCCTTGAAAGCTACTATTTGCCCAATGGTGGGTGTTTCAACATATAGCAGTAGTTGTGTGAATGTTGGGCAAGGAGGAAACCATGGATGAGAGGCAGAAGAAAATAAAAATATTTTAAGATGATGAAGAAACAGTAAGAACAATTTCTGGGGTATTTGAACTAACGGTTGCAAGGAGATCCATAACATCCAGGAAAAAAAACCATGGTGCTTAGGTACATGGTTTAGAGGTGGACCTCATGCTGCCAGCTTAATGTTTAGACTTGATGATCTTAAAGGTCTTTTCCAATCAAAATGATTCTATGATTCTGTGATTCGTTCTGAAGATGTAGGATAGCACCAGTCCTGGAAAACTGATGACTGACAATTTTCCTTTGAAAAGCCCTCAACTAGTTTTGATTCCTATTGACTGCTGCTTTTAGAAATCTAGGAAGTGGCTGGTTCTTATTCTTGGTAAGTAGGTACTTTATCAGTGCTTTTGGTTCATCATTCTCTTCCAATTTCTGAAATTTCCCTATGCTTCCAAGCTTTACTAGAAACAAGTATCAGCAGG
>NW_009733559.1:16765-40490 GCF_000703405.1 Apaloderma vittatum
TTTCTCCTCAATCAGTCTTCCAGAACACAGATGAAGAACTATTACACTGAGAGGGTTTCTTCTGTTTCAATTACAATCTTTTTCATCCTAGTAGTTGTAGATTTCTCTACAATATTCTTCTTTCCTTCTTTGTATTTGTCCCTTTTTAATTCTTACTTTTATTCTTCATTTATTTCTTGCCATTAACCAGACTTCTAGCTAAATAGTTCATCTTTCTTCATTAGAGGAGCATGTTGAGGTTTTTTACTACACAGTAAATATCTCCTGGAAATTTTATAATTTGCATTCTTATTATTCAGTCTTCTATTTTTCTTCTGATGATAACTTCTTTACCTTTGGTAAGATAGCACTTGTGATGTATGGCTCTTGTGATGTCTATAGTTATAAAACTCATCTTGACAGGCAAAGGCTTGTTGTATTGGAATATAAGCTGGTCTGATGAAGGCCTCTGGTCTTAGCTTCTAATTCAGTGACTAATCTCCTCCAAAAAACCCCCCCCCACAAACGTAAGATCCTGATGAAAGCAGTTTGGTGTAGGCTTTGGAAATTCTAATAATGCTTTCTCTGCATTTGCAGAAGACATCCAGCACATATCTTCTAACACAGCATGCATGCCTAATCATTAAAACAGTTTCTTACTAAGTTGAATGTTTACAAAATGTCTCATTATAATTTTTCTGGAGGAGCATTCCTTATGGTCCTTCACTTGTACCTTCTATGGGATTATATTAGTGATTAGTTATATCAGATGTATACGTGTATTCCTTGGTTTGGGAAGTTTCAGTGATTCCAGAGTGATTGATCTCTTTTGCAGAGGCCTTTTCCATTGGCCCTGCCAGTTATAGGATAGTTTCACATTTCAGTCATATAAATTAACAACGGAGACTGGACTGTTCCCTCTCATTCAGGAGAATTTCCGGTCAGCTTTCTTTGAGAGCTGAAAATCCAAACCGATACAAAGAACATCTTGGTCGCACCTCTCAAATAAGATATTAATTTGAACTTTAATAACCTCCACAGAGCAGCACTGCAAGCATTTAATAATTGCAGCTTAGAGCAGGAAGACTTGCATCAGTTTATTTACTAGAGTAGGACTGAAAGAAGATAACAGGTCACCTGTGAATCTTCTGGAAAGTTAAGAATGCCTGCCAGAATGCCTGAAAGTTAAGAATGCCTCCCAGAACGATCAAATTTTTCATCTGCAGTAAAACTCCCCTGCACAAATGTCAAGTAAGTCTCATCTTTATCTGGGCGTGCATATGTGAGTAGGAGAGAGAAAAATCAACTTAAAGATGCTACAGGATATGACTGTCTGTTTCTAAAATGTGCTGACAAAAGTTGTGGATCTTGCATGATATTTGTGTACTCAGTCAACTCATCGTAAGTTGTCAAGGCTCAGCAGGATTTCTGTGCATTTGACCAAGCTTCTGGAGACTTGTGACAATTGTGTCCAGGTATTTATCTCAGTCCAATAGGGAACAGTGCAGCTTTTCTGAATTTTTATGTAAGAAAAATACAACTCAGTGCAGTCACACAAGAAGCAAGAACAGGCAGGAATGGATCTCCTTGCCCTCTGTGGTAATATTTTCTCGGTAACTCTCATTCATACTTCGCACTTTCACAGAAGCTTTTGACTATGTAGCTCAACATCTTCCCAAATCTAGAACTTCAGTTTTATGAGAAAATGCATTTGTACACATGAAATCACTCTTTGTACACATGAAAATACACATTTGTACACATGAAAACTCTTCCAGCAGTAGATAGAAGCCTCCACAATTTTTCCTGACGAGGTCCAGTCACAGGCGGACATGAAAGCTGGAAGCGGAAGGCTAATATGCAGACATGAAAGGCGTATTTGCTGCTATCTATCATTAGAGCAAGAAGAAATCATAGAATCATAGAACGTTAGGGGTTGGAGGGGACATCGAAAGATCATCTAGTCCAACTCGCCTGCCAGAGCAGGATCGCCCAGGGCAGCCACACAGGAACACATCCAGGCAGGTTTTGAAAGCCGCCGGAGAAGGAGACTCCACAACCTTTCTGGAAATGGTTGCAACCTCTTTCTGCATACTCAGATTTTGCCAGCTCAGGGGCTGGTTAGGGTGGTACATGCAGAAACTGCTCAGGTTCACAAAGTTGCATGTGGCATAGACCCAGTTTTGTCTTATGCTTAATTGGTCCAGTATTTATGCTAGGAAAAATGGCTTTGTAAATCATTTTTGTAAAGACTGAATTTCTTCACTATAATACCTGGAGGTATCCTTTACAAGCATTTGTGGAAGTGGGACCTGTATGTCAGATCTGAAGCGGGGCAAAGTCTTCTCACAGCTTTGTTCCGATGGCGTTATAGTTGCTGTGCTTGCTTTTCCTTCTAAGAATGATGTGCACCAGGATGCAGGATTTCTTGCCATAAATAGTTGTCAGAGCACACATTCGCTGTCTCTTCTGAGGCTGAGCTAAGAATGGAGATTTTTTTTTGGTGTGAGTCAATATCACTGTTTGAGAAATGCAGGCTGCCTTTCGAGGTACCACTTGTAGCCACGGGCTGTCTTTGAAACAGCAGATCTCAAGACCATAAACCTTAGCTGATCCAGTTATGTTTAATTAGTCACAAAACGCTTTGCTAGTCACTGTCCCCACTTGTCATACAGTAGAGGACATTTATGATTCTCTGAATCTCTTAAAACCTGCTAAAAGAGTAGGTCTAAATTTTTTTAAAGAAAAAGGCTAAGTGTTTTGGCCTAAGACCTTACTAGAGTGAATTTCCTGGTTTTGCACTAGTACTTGTATGCCAGACAAAAGTGGCTACTCCTGAAGGGAGTAGTATATTGGCACTCAGCTAGGAGACTCAGGACTAGTGTATGGGACTTAAATCAGAAAAGTGGAAATATATCGGTGACAAGACTTTGGTTTTCTTTTGAATTTTTTTTTGGGGAAAAAAATGGAAAATGCATAAAGGAAATATTTTCATTTATAACAAAAGGCAAAAGGTAGGCTAATTTTTAAATGGTACTGCCAGTATTCATTTTTTAAAATGCCAGAACTGGATTTGAAGTTTATTTCAAGTTTTACGGTATTAGGCAGACACTATTTTTATGCAGTAAGGCCTACATATTATGTAAATCATAGACTCATAGAACCATAGAATGTCAGAGGTTGGAAGGGACCTCAAAAGATCACCTAGTCCAACCCCCCTGCCACAGCAGGATCCTCTAGGGCAGCCACACAGGAATGCATCCAGGAGGGTTTTGAAATTCTGTGGAGAAGGAGACTCCACAACCTCTCTGGGCAGCCTGTGCCAGGGCTCTGTCACCCTCACAGTAAAGAAGTTTCTCCTCATGTTGAGGTGGAACTTCCTGTGTTCTGACTTAAGACCATTATTCCCACTTGGTCCTCATGTGTTGCCTGGTCTAGTCGAGAGGTGACATCCCTGCCCATGACAGGGAGGTTGGACTAGATGATCTCTAAGGTCCCTTCCAGCCTATGCCATTCTATGATTCTATGAGTCTATGATTCTTTGTTCTATTACTGGGCATTACCGAGAAGCGATTGTCCCCTTCCCCTTGTCACTCATGCCTCAGATATTTATATACATTAATAAGGTCCCCTCTCAGCCATCTCCTTTCAAGACTAAACAGCCCCAGTTCTCTCAGTCTCTCTTTATAGGAGAGATGTTCAAGTCCTTTAATCATCCTCGTAGCTCTCCATTGGACTCTCTCCAGTAGGTCCCTGTCTCTCTTGAATTGGGGAGCCCAAAAATTGACAAGAGTATTCCTGATGTGGTCTCATCAGGGCAAAGTAGAAGGGAAGAAGAACCTCCCTAAACCTGCTGGGCACATTTTTCTTAATGCACCCCAGGATCCCATTGGCCCTCTTGGCCACAAGGGCACATTGCTGTCCCATGGAAAACTTCCTGTCCATGGTCTTTCTCCACGGGGCTGCTTTCCAGCAGGACATCCCCTAATCTGTGCTGGTGCCTGGTGTTATTCCTCCTCAGATGCAGGACTCCACACTTGTCCCTATTGAACTTCATGAGGTTCCCATTTGACAGCTCTCCAGCCTATCCAGATCTCATTGGATGGCAGCACAGTCTTCCTTTTGTGAGCCACCCCTCCCAGTTTTGTATCATCAGCGAACTTGTTGAGGGTGCACTCTGTTCCCTCGCCGAGATCATTGGTGAAGATATTGTACAAAACTGGTCCCAGCACTAATCCCTGGGGAACACCACTGGCCACAGGCTTCCAACTTGACTCTATGTCGCTGATCACAACCTTCTGAACTCTGTTGCCAGTTCACAATCCACCTCACGGTCCAATAACCTATCCCACATTTATTGAGTTTACCTACGAGGATGTTATGGGGGACAGTATCGAAAACCTTACTGGAGACAAGGTATATGACATCCACTGCTCTCCCTTCATCAACCCATTTGGTCACGTCTTCATAGAAGGATATCAGATGATTAGTCAGGCAAAGTTTCCCCTTGGTAAATCCATGCTGGCTATTCTTCACTGACTGGCTATGTTAGGAAAATGAAGGCTCAGTTATGTTCTTCTCAGCATGAGAAATGTCTTTTTTTGCCTGATAAATAGCCTCCAGCTTCTGATTCTTAGGAATACACAAATAAATTTTCTATTAAGAGAAACGTGGTACACTGGAGCAACCAGAAGATAGAAGTGTCACACTTTAGCCATTTGGTTTTTTTGCAGTCAAATTCACTGGAAAAGTGATCAAATTACTTAATACAGGTTGCAAAGAAAGTTATTCATTGATCTGAAGTCCTCACTGCATTTTTCTGGGCCTTTTCTCTGACACAAAATCAAATTCCCTCTCTCTTGTAGTAAAACAAGTTTATTTGGAAAGGAGTGTGATCGTTAAGTTCTGAAGTGTTTAAATGTTTTGCAGTATCAGAAAAAACAATAGTGACTTTTATACCAGAGAGTAATTTGTTTTGGCAACAGAACACAAATGCACATTCCAGCAGCTTAACTACATGCGAGGATAAACTCTTTAATGGAACTACTTTGCTGTAGTCTTTCCAATTTACTCTTGATATAATGACCACCGTTCAGTTACTGTTGTAGATTTATTCAGACTGTGTCATAATGCTTTTTTTTCCCCCCAAATTGTTAGGTGAAGGAGGCAGCCTTCCTTACTCATTAGTGTAATTGTGAAAAGAAGTGTGGGAACACCTTTAAATGGCCAGAAACTCTCTATGGAGCAGAAAAATCTTTCCTATTGTCCAAAGATATGACTGGGAGAAACATGACTGAAATAAATTAGATTCCTGAGTTTCTTAGGTTTTTGAAAAGTATTTTGTAACACTCAGAACATCTAAATAATTTAATGAAAATAAAGGTTATACAAAGATCCTGGCAAAATAGGTTTTCACAGTCACTCTCACAGCGTTCTTGTATCTCTCAGTTTGGACTGGTTTCAGGGAACCAGCACTGTCTTGAAGTGTAACACGCCAGGATTTAGAAAAGGAAAAATGAAATGTAGGGGCATCAGCATAGATCCTAATACTTCCTAATTCTGTCTGCTATTTTTTTGTAATAGAGTTTTTGGCAAAAGTCTGGATTAAAGGAAAAGAAACATGAGAGAAATGGCTCAAAGAAAAGCCAAACTGTGGCTTAACTGAAATTGCAGTTGACAGAAAGTGAGACATATGCTTTCAATTCCGATAAGGAAGCATAGAGAGGTGAGGAGGCTTGAAAAATGTATTACAATGATGGAAAGGGGGAGGGCACTGAGTGGTAGGGAAGATAAGAGAAAATAGCTTCAAAGAAGGAGCCATTCAAGTCTGATGAATGCTTGTGATTACGAAAGAAAAAAATAAATTTAGAAGTTGTCTGGCCCAAACCCCGAGCCGTGTTCTTTGCATTTGAAGGCAGCAGGAAAGGTGCCTGGAGTAGCCAAGTGTCTATAAATAAATACTCACAACAAAATCTTCTTTATAGAGTAGCCTCTTGCTTTTACATCCTAAGCACATCCCTTTTCCCTTTTCCTCACATACAGCTTTTTTTTTTCTAATAAGTTTTTTCTTTTGCTGCTGAAGCAAAGCATAGATACTAGTCTGAAAATGGAGTAATAGCTACCTAACAGGTTTGGTTTGGTTTGTTCTTTTTAATGCTGAATCTGAATTTAATAGCATTTATTCCTCAGACCATCATCCAGGCAGGTATATGTATTTGCTAAATGTTGCCTCCATCAACATTCAGAAAGAGGGACAATGGCTTGGTTAAAATCCAGCTGTCATTAGAAAAATCTTTCTGTAAAAAGCTTTGTGGGATTTTCTTTTCATTTCATCTGCCCTTCTTTGTGACTTCAAACATACCAGTATTTCTAAAAGCCAAGCTGTATTCCTTCTAGGTCAGTCATGATCTCCAGGGACCAAAGTCAAAAAGGAAAGATTTAGATGACAACCTTATCAACGATATATGAGGCAGAACGGAATTCAGTGTTATTTTCTATAGCTGTGTTAGTTATACATTGCTGACAATTAAATGTAATTTTCAGCAGTAAAGTAAGCTAACACGATGGTTATGGGTGATTTCTGATCCCTTGAAAAGCTTTCCCAACAATAGCCACAGCACAGCTCAGGACACTCATCTGAAAACTGAGTAAGAGGTATGGAGACTGGTATTTCAAACTAGTAAGCCTTTAGATTCTGAAGAAGAGGTTACACATAAGGAGGGAGCAGCTTTTGAAATGATGAGAAACAGTTTACTTTCACATAAGAGAAAAGAAGGAAACTGGTATTAAAAATGGATGGGATGGCCAGAATCCTGGCTGGAAACAGAGCTAGAATGCTGCCTTGTATTGATGGCAAATACCTCTACAGGTAGTTAGAAAGTAATTACCTGGGGAGAGATGGTAAAAAAGCCAGGGAAGAAGAGGCTTCTCTGTAAGATATGAAGCTTCTCCAGGACCTGGGAGAAATCCTTGTATTGTGCATATACAGCAAGGAGCTGAGGCAGAACAGGAAGTTCTCTAAGCACCTTTTCTGCCTGACATTGGCTCAGAGTTATTATCTGCTCAGAAATTAGGAGATACATCACTTTTATAGGGTCTTGGCTGAGTGCCTGTAGAGATGCCACACTTCAGATCTTCAGAAATTCAACCTGCACTCAGTGAAGCAATGCTACTTAAAATACGCAGTCCTACAGGTATTCTCTGAAGATAGTACATTTTGAAGAGTATTGAAAGGGGCGTGATAGGCAATGGAGAACACGGAAACATGATCTAGAAAATACAACATCTTAGTTCTGGTACCAAAGCTAGGCCGCAAGTGATACTGAGTGGAGTTCTGCTTTTGCAGGCAGTGAGATGCCGCATCTTTTTGCTCAGCCTCCGAAAGCAAAAAAAGTCTTGTCCACAAAGACAAGAATTCTTTTTAATTGTGTCAAATTTATTTGGTGTTGGAGAAAATGATCCCTTTCTTGGTCTTTTGCTGGAGGCTGTGGCTGCCCTACTTGGGAACAGAGGGTAGCATCATCAGCCTCAAAGTTGTGAATGAGAGCAGACAGATAGAGCCTTTTAGGCACAGTCAGACAGTGGTTCACGCTTTAGAGTGGGTCTTAGCAAAAGAATAATACCTCAGTTCAAGCTTTCAGTGTAAAATTATGCTATTGTTCTATTTCAGGATTGATTGAGCCTTTGAGGATAAGTATTACACACTACCCTGAAAAAAACCCCAAACCTAAAACTCCAAGCTGGTAAATGTCAGGGAGCTTAACTAGATTTTCCAAAGACGACCAGAGAGAAAAGTGAAAGATGGATATGGCCATGGGACCTGTCAAAATCCCTCATCTATTTTTGAGCTAATCATGACTGATTTTGAAGGGAGTGATTCAATTCAGGAACACAGTTTATTTTGTCAGCTGGCTGGAGAAGGTGGAGTTCAGGCTTTTAATATAGGACTGAATGTTTTCTTGCAATCCTTGGACCTCATTTACTGCTTTGAGGAGCTTTGAAGATACTTGCACTTCAATTACCTCCAACTTTATACAATCCATATCCGTTGATGCCAGTCTGAAATACATAAATCCCCCCATAGAAGTAGGGGAGATTAATGCCATCAGTGAGGATGCTACAGTACCATAAAAAATATTTTGTCCCATTGTCAGTGAGACATTTTACAGATCGGGCTGCTACTCAACACACATGTGGGATTTCTGGGGGCTTTCAGCAGCTCCACAAGTTCTGTGGAAATATGTACCTGAATTACTTCTCAAATCTGGTTTTTCCTCCACATAACTGCAAAGAATGGTGTAGAGCCTGGATATATCAACTCCTGAAGTTATATTGAGAAGCCGTATCTGGAGACTTTGCCAAAACAAACCTTGAAGTCTATATTTCATTTTGTTCTAGAGCTGAACTGAGTCTTTCTTCTTGGGCTGGTGGCTTAGAAATACTCTCTGTCTTCCCACATAATGTTTCTAGGGATGGAGTCCTTACTTGTGATATTCTACCAGAAAGGAAACCACATATTCAAGGTCATGACTGCCATCTGAGTTCACCATGCAGCTTACCTCTCAAAACTCTGAAGGGCTCAGCTTGTAACTTTTGAGTTCCTGGGCTAAGCACCATTCTGGGTCTATACTTTCCAGGCCTGCTATGTTATGGCTAACCAGCACAACTAAGGGAAGAAGAGGCATGGAATATTCTGTTTCTGAAAGACTGTTAAGCGCTTCTAGGAGTCTTAGGAGACTTCTAAGAACCTGTTTTTCACTGCCATGACTAATAGTAATGCTACTGTTGACAGTGAAATAACAATGCCTTAATCTCTCTCTAAATGCTTGATGCAAGAAGGGGCTTTTTAATTTGCCAAATGATAGTTTCAGAATGCAAAGTTTAGGGATAACTACCACTTTCATCTTTCAAACATCTGAAGCATAATTAGACAAGTCTTAAGTACCTGTGAGCACTCCGTTCCAGGATGACTACCCTGATCCCGTGTTAGAGCACAACTAATGCAAGCCTCTACATACTGCCTTTGAGAAGTGACGGAGGTTGGCAGAAACATCAAATAATGATACTTATCTCTTGGAGCACTTTTTGGCTGTAGATAATCAGAGACTCTCCAAGTATTGTTGCAGCATATTAAACTACAGCTGATATGTGCAGGTAACCCCTCCTTTTTCTTTTTCTTATTGCTCTGGCCCTAACATTAACTGACTCACCCCAGAAAACCGGTCACAACAAGGAATCGAAGCTCCTTATTGGTGCTGGGAGATAGCTTTGTTTAAAAAGTGTTTTTGGTTTTTTTTTTGGTTTTGGAAAACTTTGGCGCTCATGGTGCCTCTCTCCAGTGTACAGAAACTGTTTTGTCTTCTATTGTGTTACACTTTCCCTCCTAATGCAGGATAAGAGGGAAACCACAGACTATCTAGTATGAGTGATGTTAGCCTGCGTACAAATTCAGGGAAGAGGTATAATCAGGACCATGTCCTGCCATTGCATGTAGGAACCTGCATAGCTTTTACCCCTACAGGTTTCTCTTCATGACAGAAAATGCCTAGGAGCTGTTGAAGGTTTCTGACAACTTCTGCAGAAAGGTAGTATTTCATAGTTTCTCCAAGGCATATCAGAGCCCTCCATCAGCTACTAATATAGGTTTCACTTCCTTGTTATGATGTTTTCCATAAGCCGTATTTCTTCCTTTTTTTCCATTCAGCAGGTAAAGGTAAAGGGTTTGATTCTTAGACACTCACACACTTTTCATACAGACTGTGCAGAGTAACAGAGTAGGCAAATTACACGGTGAAGCTTCAGAAAGCTTTATAAGTTTCAGAGAACGAAAAATTCTTCAAAACTGCTTTGATACCAGGAGTATATTCCTCCCTCTCAAAGTGAAAATCATCAAGTGTTTTCCCAAACATGCAGACCTTTACACAGTAAAGACAGGACAAGCTTTACCTGTAAGATATCTAGAGCTTTTCAATGCCCTTACCTTTCTCTGGAAAGCTCAGATGTATTGGTTATTGCTCTTCTAATAGAAGTTCAGAACTGCCTGTAGAATAGGGGTTATTTTCTGCTGTACAGAAACCTCGCAATATATGATTGAGTATGTTTAATATTGTGCAGCCACTGTATGGAAGCATCTTCATTTGCCTCTAGGATAACTAGAGTTTTATCAAAGTTTGTTCTGCATCTGGACTAAAAGAGAACTAAGTCTGAGGGTTCAAGTAACATCACCTTTGGAAGCATGTTTTTTTTAAAAAAAATTGCTTAAAAACTCCAAGACAAAACAAGTGAAAGTCATGAGTAATGACTGTTGCAAGAGAGTTGAGATCTTGTGGGAAGGTCTCCTGGGAAAGACTTGTTCCAGCCACTGAAAGCAAACACGGTTTTAATGTATAATAGCATGTTTTCCTTCCTTTGGTCTGGCTTCCCTTTAGAAAATGTTACAGTGCAGCTGAGTGGTTAGGAAAAGAAGCTGACTGTCTCAGAGGAGTTTTACTCGGCTTTATATTGCACATTGTATTTGCACTGGACCACTGAACTGCACAAGTAAGATCTCATCTGTGCAACAGAAATGAAAATATCTTCTATCCGCCTACTTTTCCAATGATCTCAAAGTCTTCCACCACTGGTTAGGAGAAGTTTTCCCATTTTCTGAATGCCTAAGACAGCTTAAAAACACATGAATTAGAAGGTGGTGTTTGAAAGAATATAAAGCGTCTACATGACTTGGGCCTGATTCTACTCAAAGCAAATGTTTTCTACTATTTGTTCTGTTACAGCAGCCAGAGGTCTAAATCAACGTCCACCACAAATCCATCACTTTCAGTATCATGCAACTCTACTTATGGCTCATCCTTATAACCATGTATTTCTCTTCTCCCTCTTCAATTCCTTTGAACTCATTGCTTGCATGACTAAAACTACCTAACACTGATAGCATTGATCAACTCTGATCTGTATCCACAATCAGAAACATTGGTGTGCTAATATGGAAAAGGACAAGGGTTGCAGGAAAAGCTGTTGAACTTGACAAACACAACAGTGAGGTTAAACTCTACTTATAGAGAGATGGGTTGTCAAGGAGAAAATATATATAAAAAAAAGATCCTTTGATCAGTTTTTCCATCTGACTGCTGGTGAGCACTTTTAAACAAAGAGTATATGAATCCAGGTGCATTGGAGGTCAAGATGTACTTGGCTCATGTCAAGCCTGCAAAACACTTTAGCTGTAACTCTGGGTGCTATTAGGTGCTTACACAAAGTACCATGGGAAGTCCCTGTGGAGGTGTGTGGCTTCACTGTACTATGTGCTGCTCAGGTGTATGGAGAAGAGGATTAAGAAGTTTATGATTAGATGCAACAGAAAACTAAAACAAACTGATAGGCTGGGAAGGAGAAATCAGCAGTGCATGAGCATGGTTTTAACCTAATGACTAGTTGCCTCCACTGATCTACCTAGGTATATCTTAGTTGCATAACTTCATGGAATATTGTCCTGAGGTATATCTTAGTTGCATAATTTCATGGAATATTGTCCTTCAGTAATTAGTATTGCAGTAAAGTTACAGGTCGAGACCTGCTAGGAAAAATGGAAAGAAAGGTGGTTGTTTAGTCTGTGGAAGACTATGGGGAGATGTGGTACAGCTTAAGATCTGCCTAAAAGAGGAAAGGAATAAAATGTTGCAGAGAGGAGAGGAAGCAGTGGGTATGAATTGCAACAGTGGAGATACATGATAGAAGCCTTAGGTAAAGTTTACTTAGCCTTTCTCTCGATTAAGTTGCTTAGGATACTGTCGAATCCCCATCAATGAAACAAAAAATGAATTAGATAAGTGTTACACAGGTACTACAGATGAGCAGGGAGATGACCTAGATGACCCCATGTTTTCTTCTGGCAATTGTTTCAGTAATTTTTGTTCTGTGTCTGTATATTTAAAATACACAGAAGCCTGTGTATTTTAGAAGCTGTTTGTAAAGGACCTCTCCTAATCTTTGTAACTGCTTGATCTGAGAGAGTTGCATTGAACATTCTGCAAAGAAATACAGGTTTCTTTCCCCTTGCAACGTTTTTTGAGGGGAATACGGGCAGCTCGTTGCAATTTTAGTAGTCACGTGATAAAAGGGGCTTATTTTGTTTACTTTGTTTTGCTAACTTGCATTATCACCAGTTTTAAAGCTGAGTCACTAGAGTCAGTCAATTGTAAAATATTGACAGCTGTCCATCATACCATATTACTGCAGTTTTTAAGGTGCTTTTCTGATTCTCAGGACTATATGAGATAAACAAATGTGCCATTACTATAGTCAATACTTGTCTAAGTCCAACCAGGAGCAGCTAGTCCAAGTGTGTAGAGGTTAACAGGCAGCAATGTGGCCAGTGAGCCAAGGAGCTGTCTAATTCTGTAGTCAAATAATATACCAAGTGTACAGAATTGATGTTTTACTTATCACTGTTTGTTACTGTTTTAGTAGAGAGAAATTTGCTGCAGTCTTTTCCTGCTCCAGTGCTGAGCTGGTCTTCCAAGTAGCACTGTCTCCTGACTTCCCTTCCAACCCTATGATACATGTTTATGAAATTTTTTAAATCAATGGTGTGAATTTTTTCTTAAGAGTAAGGCACTCTGCCAGTTCTGATTAAGGGAAAAGGTTGAAGGCATGCAACAGGAAGATGCTTGCTTGCTTTACTTAAATTCTGCAGAAATTTAGGCAGCAATAATCAAAGGGTGCAAATACAATGCAGAGTCAGAGATACTGGGCTGGGACCCAAATAATCATGTTTACGTGACACTGCATTGTGTTCAGACTTAGCTCAGGTGTTCCTAAACCTTCCTATTAGTTTGTCATTAGGTCAAATCTGGACAGATTTTTATGCAAGTAATATAAGGTCTTATATTCTCAGATTGTCCCATTACCATATTGCAAGATATAGTCAAAATCTTGAAGGTTTTGAAATGATTTATTAAATGCAATACAATCCATTTTCTCCCTATTTTACTCTTAGGAATGGAGGTGGTGTTTTGCTAAAACTAGGAACAAACCAGAAGAGTGTAACAACACTCCCTTGAATGGTTAATATTTGCCAAAAGAAAAGGAAGATATGTAACAGCACAATTGAAACAACAACTTCATATTGCCTGATGCTTTGCATATGGTCAGTATCATTTAAGATCTTTATTTCATAGAGAAAAGACAATCATGAACCAATTGATTTCTGGTTCCTAGAGAAGTTGGTAACTTCTAACTTGAAGTTCATATCTTGCTCCATTAAAAACTAAACTTTGAACGTGGTATGACCTTTGCATTTCTCATAACAGCCAGGTAACCTGCAGTTATTAATAACAAAGTATTTGGAAATGTTGTTCTAGTTCTGGGCTGACAAGTGGCATGCATGGTGTTATCAGTTGGCTGCCTCCTGCATACCTTCTTAGGGAAGTAAATAGCTGGCACAACTGGAGACCTCTGGTAAAGATAATCTGAGGACAAAAGCAGGGGAGCTGGAGGTGTTGGATGTAGACAGACCTGATATCTGGCAAGTACCTGCCTATGCTATATGTGGTTCTAAATTTTTGTTTTTATTCCTCCCTAAGCATTAGCCCTGTTAAGAATTTTAGATGAAAAGCTAAACAAAAAAGGTTAAGTGTGATTCCTTTCACCCTTTTTGCATCTGGTAATTCTAAAACCTAAAGCAACTCCTATGACAGTGTGACTCAGGGAGAGGAGAGAAGGAGAGAAAGTAAACCAAAGGAATAGTGACATTTGCTGTTAGACTCATAGAATGCAGAAGAATTGGAGCATGGTAGATGCCTTCAGTGCATGGCTGCCTTCTGAAAATCACAGAAGACCAGGGGAGTGAGTCATCAAAATGTTTTTAAAAATCTAGCCCCAGTTTCTTCCATTTTTGGTGTACTCTACAGGACTGAGGCTATCCAGTCCTATCAAGGCCACAGCTTTCTGTCCCTAACTACAGAAGTACACATGGGGTTTATATAATAGATTCTCACGAAAGTGATCTTGACACTATGGCTTCTCTCCTATTCCACACACCAAATGCATCTGGTTGGCCATATCTGTGCTCCCTTAATAAACGGCATCTGCACATGTGGCCCTGTGTGGAACAGTGATAATTTTACAGCGCTGCAGCCAGGACAACAAGGGAGAATTTTTCTGTGCCTCATAGCATTGCCTTTGAAATAGAAGAGCCCTGTCAGAATCACAGAATCACAGAATTATTGAGGCTGGGAAAGACCTCTGAGATCGTCAAGTCCAGCCTAGGACCCAACACCACCACATCAGCCAGACCATGGCACTAAGTGCCACATCCAGCCTTTCCTTAAACACCTCCTTGGACGGTGACCCCACCACTTCCCTGGGCAATGCATCCCAGTGCCTGAGCACCATTCAGACACTCCAGAGCTGCAGCCAGTCCCTGCCCCACTGTGCCACATGTTGACCCCTGTTTTTAAAGGAAATACTCCCTATCGTATGTCCTAGCGTGCCTCCATCTGTCAATAATGAAAAGACTATCACCTGCAAGATCTGCAAATACCCAGTGGTGAACAGCTCATTTTCTTGAACACTGAGTCCTTCCTTTCTTCTCTCAGTTTACAGTAGATCACTCTCTGATATTTTTGTATTGGGCTAAGTTCCCATATTAAATATGAACTTCATGGGCCATATCAGCCACAGATTTTACTCATGACTTCTGCAGCCTAATGTTATGCAACTGAAATGCAACTACCTAGTGATGAATAAAGAAGCCTCAGCTTGCTTTGGTTTAAGAGTCCTTGAGCCTGCATTGGTAAAATTGTCATAAATAATTACTTAATATAAGTTACTTTAATATACATGAATATGAATATAAATATAAATAATATAAATATATATGGCATAAACATAAATAATATACATATAAATAAAGTAATATGTCAACTAGGGTGGGCCTCATGTCTTTTTTTTTAAGTGAAATTTTTTTTACATGTTGCAGGTGAAAAAAATGTAGATTAGTTCTGCATAAAAATAAATGCATGCATGAATAAATGCAGAAAGATGAGTTTATGCTTACTTTTCTGCTGTACCCCAGTACTAAGTAAATATCATAGGATTTCACCTGCATGGGTGTATGCAAGTGAAAAATTATGGCAGGTAATTTGTTTGATGTGCTTTGCCTTTGGGCAGGGATTGTCTTTAAAAAGATTATGATTTTCTAAATGTGAGTCATCTTTTGTAGGCAAAACAGCTAGAAATAATAAGATTATAACAGAAAATTGAAGATTACAGCTTTCACATATTTAAAATTCTTTTTCTTCCCAGGAAGCCAATGTTTATAAACCTAAGAAATTCTCAGCATGTGCTGGATGATAAGAATATACTTACATTTGTTATCCATTAGGTGACATTGGGAGCCAAGGTTTCCTAAGACAGAGCACCTCTTCAGTGTTCTGCTACCCAAAACCAACATGATAGGCAAGATGAATATATTTTCCCCTTCCTCCTCCTCACTTGAAGGTCAGTTCATTATTCTGGCATCTTAATAAGAGCTCTCATGCTGACAGCCTGTTAAGCAGACAAGACCTCTTACCCAGTATCCTGTCTGTGACAGGGACCAGCAACAGATGCTTAGCAGGAGCTGGAACAACGTGACCTCCTGCCTGTTACACTGTCCTAGCTGTTGGTCTCTGGCAGCTTAATGACTTCCTGAGCCTGTGGTGGCATCTGGACAGTGCCTAACAGCCACTGACAGATTCCATGTAATACTCTACAATCCTTTCTTGAGGTTGCAAGGGTTGCAGTTTACTGTGTCTTCTCTCGGGAGAAGCACATCAAGTAACAAAAAGGATGTCTGCCTTGAAGAGCACATGAACGGGTTTACCAGGAGCAGGACAGAAAGGTGGGGAAACAGCACTTTCCACAGTATGGGGTGAAGCATGCAGAAGAGAGAGGCACTAAGATGTATTTCTCTTTCTGAATGAGACAGGCTTATGAAAGGAGCTCAAGCGCTGCACTGCTGCTTAGTTGTTGGCACACTTTGGTACCGTTCTGTCCTGTGCCAGCTAGCATTCTCTAAAATGCTGCCTGAGCATGTTTCAGGCCACGGCATGTGCCAGGCTGTTCCCAACAGGCATTCATATGCTGAAGCCATACCCCTGAACACAGCCTTTTTTCTATTCTTAGACATCTTAAATTGAAAGAAAAAACATGCAAGAAATGTTTTAGAGCCACATAATCACTCCATGGAACAGAAAGGAGACCCAGAGCCAGATATGTACAGTGTGGACACTGCCATTTGGCCCAGGGCATGGGAACAGTCCTCACACTTGTGTCACTGAACAGAATGAATGGTTCCAGAAAGACTGGGAAGCTAATGAGGAAAGCAGGAAGCACGCCCCCAGCCAGGCCTCAGAGGTGGTAGGAAGTGTGCTTTATTTATGAACCTGACAAGCTGTGTGGAACTGGTTTCATGCTAGTAATCCACTAAACTATGAATCCACTAAAGTACGAATAAGCCTGATTCCAATAGCAAGATAGTTAGGAGGCTTGTAAACCTTCTTAATATCTATTCTGTCTCAATATGACCATCTCTACTTAAAAAAAAAAAAATAAATTATTCTTTCATCTGAAAAATGTTATGGTTTAGTCAAAATCAAACTAGTGAAGCCTTCACAGAGATGTCCTGAAGTCTCCATTAGTTCCATACTCTGACACATTCATAAAACTTGAGCTGTACCTTTCAGCTGTCCTGAACAGAAAATTTTCCTCATTCCGCAGAAAAAAAAAATCGGTAAAATTTTACAAACACTCCTCTGTGTAAGTTGTCATTTATGCTACCTCATTTTAGTCATCATTAAACTTACATAGCATGGTAGTCAGGAACAGGGCCTGTGCCATGCAACCTTGGTAATGCAGCCTAGAAAGGATGATGGACAAGAGTTATAAGTAACTCTGTAATTACAGGTATAGTGGCTATAAAGGGGCTCACATAAATTTCTCCTCAAAAGGGCATTGGTCTCCCAAAGTATTTCTCATAATAATTGTGATTCAGCTAAGTTGTGCCAAGCACCATTTACATACAACTCAGTCTGACATACTCAATTTAACTATATCTCTTCCAGACTGTTAGCGCTAGTTACATACAGTTAAAATTATATTCATCTTGATTTCAGAAATCTGAATGTGTTTTTTTCTGGAAATAGAGAAGTTATCTCTCCAGCAGACATAAATTTCCGTAAGAATATCATCTTCTGCCATTGAATTCACATATTTTGCTTCGTAATTGATTTCATAAAAGTTTATTTCTCAGCTCTTTAAAAAGAAACATTCAGATCAGAAAGAAAACATAAGAAACACAAAGGCGTTTGAAAGAAGAAACATTTGTTGAAAGCACTACACATTGAGTACAACAAATACTGACACTTTCTTGTTCAGCTTCTCAGTGGCCACTTCATTCCTGCAATGGATAGAAGAAGACAGTCAGGATAAAGACAAATACAGAACCTGAGAAAAACAAGAAATCTTGATGGTGCTAAACATATTCACCCCATAAATCACTTCAGATGCCTCTTGCTCTGAATCCACAACCCTGTCAGTGCTTTCCAACACTTCATTTTGTTGTGGAGCATGAAATGGAATGCTAACTTGGTAGGGTTCCTTCTTTCCATTGGCATCCTCTGGTGCAAGTAAATCACTAGCCTGCTAGATTGTCACAGTGGAGAAGTCAACATATTGAACTTAGCTAGACAAACTGGGGCCTAATTTGGAGGCTGAGCTTTAATTTCACATAGGGCATCTTCATAAAGAGGATGTTAATAAAATTCATGAGCATAATGAGAAAAGGCAAAACCAATCCCTTCAGTAAAAAATGAAAGGGATAAATGTAGAAATATTTTCTTCTTGAAATGGTTAACAAGATGCAAATTATTTTTATCTGCTGCAAATGACATTTACTAACATGCAGGTTGAAGTTGGCTGACTAGTAATATATGCTCCAAGAACAAATATTTCATATATTCAGAGCTCATAATATGGTGAATTCACTGTTTTCACTCTCTCCCTCAGTGCAGCTTCAGAAGTATAATCCACTCTTCACTGAGCACATTAGTAATTTGATGCATAGCAACTTTATACCATGACACTAATTAAACTTAATGAAAGTTCTACAGCTGAATTCCCAGATGCCCTCAGCCGAAAATGTACTTCTAATGGTGTTTGTATTTGTTTTTCTCTAAGAGGATTTCTCCTTTTATGTCATTAAGTATTGCAGCACAATTTGCATGTTTTGCAGTCACTGTGTCCATGTGTTCTAATGATGTACTTTCCCTCCTCAGTTGAATTTCTCCGCGTGATCTGATGAATAGGTCAGAAAGTGCTGACATACTGTATTGAACTCCACTACCACCTCCACCTGCCAGACTGGATCCTGACTTTGTTCACCTGTGGCACGTTTATTAATTTACTTACTCCTTCACTTTTTCTCATCATGTGTTGCATCGTGCTTTTCTCTAAGTGCTTTCCTTTTTCCTCTTTTCTACTACTATCTTGATTTTCTTCTCAACTGTGTAATCAACAGAGAGTGTTTTCTCATTATATATTAATGATCCGCATGTTCCCAAAGCTTTTATCAGATCTTTTTACCTGAAAAAAGCATGCGGGGAAACCATATCACGCGTCTTCAAAACACAGCTGTTAGTTTTTACTTTTTCAGTGACCTATTCCCTGTTCATTTAATCTTTTACAGAAGATTATATGCTATTTTGCACAAATTCTGACTTCACGTAGGTATCATTATGTACAGGAGAACTTCAGGAAATTTATGTGTTTATACAACACAGACGCTGAGACTGCAGTTTAGACCAATGCATTGAATAGAAAGGTACAAGTATTTATGAAAAAGATCACTAATTTTGGTTTTGATCTTACATGCACTCATTCTAGTAGGGGAAGGAGCCCTAAAATCTGTTTATGTCCTGTGTGTCAAGGAGCAGCAAGACCAGGCCACTCTACAAGGCTGCTCTACTCACCAAGAGCAACCACAACACAGATTGTACTCTCACCAGAGCACAGGTCCATCACAGCTAAACAGGCTGGGCAGGACAAGGCTGCTGATCCCATCAACAGCCCCACACCCAGGCAGGTGGTAAATGAGGTCCCGAATCCATCCAGGGAGTCTAGTCATGAGCAGCAGGGTATGGGACCTCAGACAGTACTATAAACCAGGCTACAGCATAGCTCCAAAAGCCATCTAGGAGGTAGGGCTGAAGGTAGGTTTGCTGACAACATAGCTGAGGAAGGGAGTGAAAGGCTCAGGTCTGGAGCTCCTGGGCCTTGGGCAAAGGGTGGATGTCCCAGGGGAGGATGGTCAGAGCAATTGAGACCTATTGTACACTCAAGGTTCTTAAAGTGTCGTCTTGGATGAGTTTCTTAGTGCCAGGTTTCTCAGCTGTTTCATTTAATTCCTACCTACTTCAAACTTAGAATTGACTGAGCTGTCTAAATGTCTTTAGAAATGTGGATGTAAGTGCAAATAATATTTAGCTGTTGACATCTAAGAAGCTTTCAAGCACATTCCTGAGATCAGTAAGGCCATTTATTTAGTTGGCAAATGTTTGTATTGCATTTTATCTTTAATCCCTCTGTCTCTTAGCTTTGTTGTCTTTAAGATGGCATTCTCACAAGGATTAATTATTTCACAGCTGTATTGCAGGCAAAGAGTAAAAATTTTTACAAAGTGCAAACTGTTATGCTGAGTCATCTTCCATGCTAGTTCTAACATCAGAATAGATACTCACAGCATATAAGCAGAATGAATGACAGAAGAGATCCAGTAAAACCCATCTAAGGCTTCTCCCTTTCCATTGCTTGTGCTTTGATCAATTCGATGTGCACTAACAAGCATGTGAAAAATCAAAATCAGAGAGGTTTCCTTATAGTACTTTAGTAGGTGAGACAGAAGAAGATGATTGTAGGGCTGGATGATCTCCGCTGTGAGGACAAGCCTGAGAGAGTTGGATTTGTTTAGCCTGGAGAAGAGAAGGCTCTGGGGAGACCTTATATAGTGGCCTTCCAGTGCCTGAAAGGGCTATAGGAAAGATAGGGAGGGACTCTTTATCAGGGATTGTAGTCACAGGATGAGGAGTAACAGCTTCCAGCTGAAAGAGAATAGATTTAGATACTAGGAGGAAATTCTTTTCTGTGAGGGTGGTGAGACACTAGAACATGCTGCCCAGAGAGGTGGTAGAAGTCCACTCCCTGGAAGTTTTCAAGGTCAGGTTGGATGAGGCTATTCTAGGTGATCCTCCTTTGGCAGAGGGGTTGGACTAGATGATCTTTCAAAGATTCCTTCCAGCCCCTAACGGTCTGTGTGATTCTGTGATTGATCAGCCTGGTCTAGCGAGAAGTGTACCTGCCCATGGCAGGCGGGTTGGAACTAGATGGTCTTTAAAGTCTCTTCCAACTCAAACCATTCTATGATTCTCTGAATAGCAAGGAAGCATGAACCTCAGATGTGTGAGGCTTGCAAGATCTGTAGTTCTTTTGCAACAAATAGCCTGAACCACCACGGTATCTCATGAACCATCCAAGAGAGCCAAAACAGAGCACATGAGAGCACAGGTATGAGATGAGACTGAGTTCAGATTAAATCTACTTTGTAATGGATATGGACTGGTCATCAATAACCAGAGGACAGAACCTATTGCACTATTGATCTTGCAGATTCCAAAAGCTATCATCCTCTTTGACTTGAGAATTGCAGCTGAGACATTTGACAGGGCATTGAGGACATCTGTGGGAGAAGGGCAGGAGTCCACTTAGAATGTAAAATTGCAGGGAATACAGGTCAACCTCTAATGCATTCCTTGATGTCTCTATCTAGTGAATATTACGTAGCTATTTGCCATTTTCAAGGCTCGTCTTATATTTTTAACAGTTCAGCTATGTGGCTGTATAGCTGAGTTACTAATTTTGTAGTAGTGCTATCTTTGGAAGGTGAGCCATTGCTAGCTGATTGCTGTAGCAATGTGTTGAGCCACATTTACCCTGACATGACTGATTTGCTCAGGGCAGACACACGGGTCTGTTTATGGGATTTCCAGGCAGCAATTCACATCCTTCAAATGCTGAACACTGTCTGTTTCAGGTCTTTGTATGCAGGCTTGACTCAACACTGCATTACTCCACATTTATGCTGGTAGAACTCCTTTGGACAAGTTGGTATGAAACTGGAAAAATAAAATGATAAAATTGCCTTCCTATTGTCATTTTCAGGACATTAAGGCTACTTTCCTAGGATAAGGATGAGTAGACATATCCTGTTCCAAACTGCTGCCTCAGCATGTATTTCCCTTGTTGTTTTGGATCCTTGAAGCTTTTAAGCATTTGCTGTAGGTTTCTGAGCACCCCTATTGGGTTACTGTGATTTTTCTTTTCCCACAGAAAGCTGGCATTAAGTTGTCCTTTTCCCAGCAATAATAATCTCATTTGCTATAAATTACTTTATTAGTAGTACCTTGGAGACACACTAATGCTTTTACATAATAAAATAACCATTTATTTCCAAATATTTTAAAGCTTGTTTTCAATAGTTTTTTTCTCATTTTTTTTAAGTGCAAATCATTGATTTTGATGGGCAAAAAGAGCTCTTATGAAACAAATCACTTATACAAGTGCAGGTATAACTTCAGGTGAAGTCAAGAAACAAGGAAACACCTATTTCTTAAACATATAAAAGAAAATATGAGCTTTACATAGACAAATAAAATGAAATGTACACGAAACAAGTAAACTATGCACTGGAATGAGTTTACCATTGACATTTACATTAAATTTTACAGCTTTCTACAAGAAAGAGATCTCTGATAATAAGGCATGTTTTCAAAATCAAGCTTGCACCAGCTTGTCTTTGATTTTTAGGCAAGTCTGGCTAGAAGGAGGAAACTTTAAACCCAATTTTTAGAGGGCAGGAGGTAATGGCACAGGCTAAGAATTTGAATAATCCTCTTTACACTATCAAAGCAATAAAGCAGTCAAATAAGGCTGTTCATCATACATTGACAAGAAGATGCACAAGATAAAGGAAAACATTTTTATTAGTATTTATGGAATATGTTTCAGATCATAGAATCATAGAATCATCATAGAATCATTGAATCATCGATTATGTTGGGCTGAAAGGTGATCTTTAAAGGTGACCTTTAAAGGTGATCTACTCCAGCCCCCCTGCAGTAAGCAGGGACATCTTTCACTAGGTCAGGTTGCTCAGAGCCCCATCAAGTCCAACCTTGAATGCCTCCAGGGATGGAGCCACCACTACCTCTCTCGGCAACCTGTTCCAGTGTTTCACCATCCTCATTGTAAAGAACTTCCTGATACCTAGTCTAAACCCATCCTGCTCTAGTCTAAAGCCATCCTATCACTACACACCCTTGTAAACAGATGTGAAATTATTCTGTGACCCTCTAAAGAGCTCCAGTGTAGCTTCTGGAGACCTAAATCAGCAAGTCTAGTCCAGCCCCATGGCTTCCACGGAGAGTCTGGACCTGTGCTGACAGCTTGTGTGAGAGTGAGATTTCCGGTGTGTGCCTTTAAATAAGCCATCATCTCAAGCTAAGTAAATGACAGCCAAGAGGTTGAAAGGATTTTACACTGTCACATTAACACTTCTTAAATCCAGATCAAATGTTGCTCCTCCAGGAGGGCTCTGTGACCAGTGGCTCCAGGACAGGAAGCAACATGCTGAGCTAATGGACCAGGCAGCACAGGGGCTGTGGGACCTTGTATGGAAAGGGGTGGATTGTGTAGCATGGAGAGGCTGAGTGGGGTGTGGGCCACAGATGGTAATGCTTTTACATAAATGTCACAAATCTTATTTCTGACTATGTATTTTGGTTCGTTGTAGCTGCCTCCAGTTCAAGGCTTAGGTTCAATACCTAGGAGACAGCATGATAAATGTGTGTATGCACATACAGATGGGAATTTGTGTTTGAAAGACTATTGGTCCTGTTCAGCAACTGTACTTTCTTCCTGCCTGACAGGAATGAAAAGCTACCACAGACACAGATCAGCGGATTTGATGCTCTGGGTGATCAGACCCTTTTTCGGCTGTTCCTAACTCAAGGATGTTGTCCCACTGGTGGCAGTCAGATCTCTTTCTATGAAAAGTGATAGCAAAACTGAAGCCAGAGTTACAAATCTATGTTTACCATATGGGTCATGGCACACATTAAAAATTAGTATTTAATCGTGCTGTAAAAACATCTGCCTTTTCTGAACTGTCAGTAATGCTTAAAGGATAATTAAAAAAAAGTCAAGATTTTCTAGACTGCATTGATTTTGCTCTTGTCAGACTACTCTCCCTTGAATTTGATACTTATTTTCTATAAAGGTTTGATGACTTGTTTTTATGAAAATAATTGTCTGCATTTGCATTTATCATTTTTCTCACGCATCATTACCATCATCCTTTGATCTAACTATTTTTTAAACAATTGTGTGTGTATTTAGAGTGATGTGTTATACTTGTAAAACTAAATGCATCATATGCGTTACTCAATTACTGGTGTAGTTTGTCTTCCTACATGCTTAGAGCAGCCGTGGCTTTTTCAGGTTAACTGAAAATGCACACAAAAGTAATCAGGAACAGTTTTAACTGTGGGACTGAAGGATTTTCATCTGTCTCTGGATCAGTTTCACAAATTCTCAGTGTAGATGACTAACGTTCAACAACTGAAAAGGCACATGAAATAGCAGTGGAGACGCTCTT
>NW_009733559.1:40521-49370 GCF_000703405.1 Apaloderma vittatum
ACGAAATACACAAAAATATAATCTCTTCTACTGATACCACAGATGCCTATATTGGACTTTTTATTTCATGAAGTGCTGTCAAAATAGGGGGCAAATCTTTACATTCAATATATGCACTGCACAGAGGCTACAATTAAGAAGAAGGGCCACATTGATTTTTCCGGTAAGAATTCTACTTTCTTTTTTATTCTTAGCTTTCTGAGAGCTAAGTTATTAGCTATCAGTAGAGGTTGCAGGATGTTTGAACTCTGCTTTTTAGTGGCAAGAAAGTGAGATTAATGGGAGTTCTAGTGTGTCTCTGCTGACCAGAATCCCATTTCCTTTTTTGCTTTTAAAGGGAAGAGCTACATTTCTTGTAATTTGCAGAAGAGCCATCAGCTAGATATAAAGAAAATATATATTCAGCCTCCCTTTTGAGACATGGCATCCTGGTTGTCACACTTACCGGCAAATAAGCATGCAAAAGCACTACATTGCTGTTTGTTTAGCTATTAAGTGCAGACCTCAGTATATTGGGATTTCATTCCACACACCCCCAGTCAATTATCACACATCTTGACCTTGCGTTCTCCTCCTGCCCTTCTGACTTGCATGTTTCTCGTCTGTCTGCTGCAGACAGTTTCACAGAAATCTGTGCCAAAACAGGGTCAATGCCTGTGTCCTTGGTCAAATAGTTGTTTCCCAGCGAAGCTTGCTCTTGCAAGCTGTGGGCTGTGGGCACTGAAGCACTGCAGAAACCACTCTCCTTCTCCACTGGTTTGGGTGCACAGAGCTGTATCACAGCCTCATATTTGCCTTGAAAGCTTGTCTGGCACCTTTTGATTGATCGTGCAATCAATAATTCCCTCACTTTCCTTTCCTAATCTCCTCATACCTGCACTGATAAGAGGCTGCACAAAGACATTTAGCCTACGTGGTCTCTGTAATGTAGTGTATAAGTCCTAGGCTTCTATACTTCACAGAAGCATAGAAGGTCTCAAGTCCTGAGGGACGTATAAGGATCATCAAGTCCAACTCCTTGGACCTCACAGGACACCTAAAACTAAATCACATCACTAAGGGTATCATCCACACACTTTGCTGTGATCTGCAGAGAAGTTCCCAAGAATTAGTATATTAGCCATTCTTGGACTGCTATACGTAGGTCATCCAAGAATGGCTTGCAATATATTACTCAGGCTCTTCAGCTGTAGTTTTTGTGCTATTCCTGATCAAGAAATACCAAATATATTCCATTAGTTTTGACTATGGAGAGAAAAGGAGCCAACTGAGGAGAATACTGAAACCAAGACTGTAAAAATTTTCCCCTCTCTTGCTAGAGCCAGAGGGCATTTCAATAACAACATAGCTATCTCTTTTTGGGTAATAACTCAAAGCTTTTTGGATAATAATGTTTGGAAGCTTTAAACCTGCCAATTTTAAAAAATGAAAAAGCATGTTGAAAAGATACTACTCAGTTTTTGGTTGGTTGATTAGTTGGTTGATTTGTTGATTGGTTTTGATCAGAAAATTATGTTCTGCTCTGTTCTACTGGAAGGCAGAGTACAGCACACTGTGTATACTCTAGGCATTTCTACAGAAGGACAAGACTCCTACCCTCTGAATAAATGCATTGTGATTACTGTGCCCCCATACCTCTACCTCATCTGTTTCTATCTGCATAGGTGTCCTCAGTGACAAACACTCTGCCAGAGTTTGCTGCTGTGTTTAAAGCTAGGAGCAGCTGAAGGGAAGCAGACCTAGTCTATTATCATCCTGATGCACATGAGAAAAAGTAAGTAGGAAGATCTGTCTGCAGGTTTTTTGACATCTGCTAAGACAGAGAAAAAGACAAGCAAGTGGTAGCAAAGTTGTAACTGTGGGGCTAGACAACAACAACCGTCTGCCAGGCAGTGCTTTTGAGGTCCATCACAGAATCACAGCTTTAGCCCAAGGATGGCTGGGTAACCTTAGGTGCATGCATATGTCAGGAAAACAGATCTTTTCAACTTTTAGCTGCTCTAGGATTGGGAAGAAGGAAACATTGAATCTATAAATAATGGGATAGATGGAAAAAGAAGAGATCTGATGCTGAAGACATTTTTATAGGAACTGAAAACGTGGAGTGGAAAGGAAGAATATATTTGTTAGGAATGCGATAAAGACTTTATCAGGCTAATTAAGGCTTATTGGTCCACTCACAGCCCTGACAGACCTCTAGGAACATTTTGGGGGTAGTAACGGTAAGCGCTGCTGAGGAGAAAGGAGCCATGTGAGACTGTTGCAGAAGTGAAGACAAAGAATGAGTTGGGAAGAAGGAAATTGATGTGTTTGGGAAGTGCTGTGGAAGGTGGGCAGTAGGAGGACAAGGGAAGATCTGGGCGTAAGACCCAACCTCATGCTGAGAGCTTCCGATCTTCAGTTGCTCAATGTCTTGTTGCAAAAAGAGCATCAATGAAATACTAAATGAAACACCACTACAAACTTTATGCTTATTCATCACTGGGCTTCTTATTTGCCTGGCTTTGATCTGAAAAAGTTATTCCTTCTCTGTGCCTGGAGATGCTACAGAAATAAAGAATGACTAGTAGGATGATCAAGATCCAAAGTAAACAGTTTCTCATTTTGTTTCATTGAAAGCTCAATACACAAGGTGAAAAACAAAGCCATGTTCAGCCAGGGTTCCTCATTTCCAACTGTCTGCACTAATTTTAGCTCTGCAAAACAATGGGAGGAAAAAATGTACATGACACAGTATTGTACATGAGGCAGTGAGAGGATATTGCAGCCTCCCCAGATTCTGAGTCACAAATGGGATGTTTGATTTTGCCATTCTTTGGAACTTCCATTCTTATTCTAGTACAGCTTCCCTGACATTGCCTGAGCCTGCAATTTCACTCTCTCCTACAGTAGTGTTATTGCTACCATCTACTAATTCCCTGTAGCTTAACATATCTATGTGACCTGCTTAATAACTGTTTCGATATATTGTCTTAAAGCATCTCTTACTGCAGTCACCTTTACCCAGAGTAAAGTGGTCTCAAACTATCCCAACTTCTGGACGATTTTAACTTTTCTTTTCTAACAGAAGAGGTATAATCCAGGCTCTTCACGACTTATTTATAGTAGTTACAGTGGTGGACTTCTTTCCTTGGGGAAAAGATATGTACACTGACAAAACAGTTTTTTTGATGTTACTGCCTTTGCCAGTTCCTGGAATTTAATAGCTTTACTGACCTATAGGCTGGTATGATAATGGATTTAGACCTTGGGTCAACCTCGATGAAAGGGAGCTAAGATAACTCAAACTACCTTGCTTCTAGTGTGAGTAAAGCACGCACAGAGAGCTACAGTTATCCTGCAGAACCTTGTTCTGTCTATCTAGGGACACCTCTGGGGTGTCTGCCAGCACAGTTGTCAGAGAGGTGTGTGATATTTTTTCCCCACACTCTCAACCAGCATGTCTCTGCCAGTAATACTTCCAAGTTCAGACTGGCTGTAGTGTGAATGCAACTGTATGATTAAGGCTTGTTTCTGTATTAGAAGAGGACAATGTTGTACCATTGTAAGTAGCTTTATCATCACACTTATGTTAGGGGCTATATCAGCATAAGCAGTTTGACACAAGAGAGAATTAGGACATTTATCTATAGCACTCCTTACTGCTGCTGAAAGGGCCCAGTTAAAATCAGGTCTGAACCTCTGGGAAAAAAGCAGGAATTGCTGACTGATTTATGTATCACTGGAGAGAGTCACAGCATCATGCAGTTGCAGTGGTGGTTTTGAAAAAAAGTATGGGAGGCAAATGCTAAAAAATCCAACATTTACTGCAGCAACACTACATGTTCCTGGTGGTGGCATCACCCTTGTTCGCGTGGTTTGCTGGGTTGGCCAAGGTTTTTTAGTCTTGATATTTCATGCAGTTCTGAATGAGATATGATTCTGTGACCTCTTCAAAGGTTTTCTTAAGCTGCAGACAGGCTACACCTAGATTTTATGTATTTTATTTTCAGTAAGATCATTCAAGAAAATAAAAGGTTTTCTTCACAAAACACTGGGGTATATGACAGGAAAAAGAGACTTACATTTTAATAGCTTGCTAATGAAACTATGGCTCTGCCATGTCCAACTGTATAATCATAATATCTTTTCACGTTATGTCCCTTGCCAGTTGTTGAGGGACACATCAGTATAAGAACAGCAAGACTCTTGAATAGGTTGCCCAGAGAGGTTGCGGATGCCCCCTCCCTGGAGGTGTTCAAGGACAGGTTGGATGAGGTTGTCAGCAACCTGGTCTAGCTAAGGGCATCCCTGCCCATGGCAGGGAGGTTGGATTAGATCATCTCTAAGGTCCCTTCCAGCATAAGACATTCTATGATTCTATGGTTTTACTTTGTAAGAAGACTGAAGGGTTGCAATATGTTTTTCTAGACATTTTATATACTGTGCTGTGGAATGGGAGCCATTTTCTCCATTTTCTGGGGAATTCCAGAAGCATAATTTCAGATTTTTTTCCAACACAAAACAAAGTTGAGAGAAACCTACCAACATCTTCCAGGGACCAGAATCGTCCAAGATTTGTCCTTCACCTGAAAACCTCAAGCCTTTGAGCTTGAAGAGTTTTCTGGCAAGGACATGATTTTGTAGTTAGGCCGGTTTCAGTGAAATGTAGAGAGGCTGAAGGAGGCAATGTATCTCTGTGCACCAGTGCTCACATGAGAGGGTGTATAGGAAGAAGGCACTTGCAGCAGTAGCACCTGACTGCCCTCAGAGCAAGATTTCTAAGCCTCTCATAGTACCTAATGTATAGGCTCTAGAGGTGATGTTTCTGCTTCTACCTGAAAGGCCCCATTGGTCCTTGTCCGTACACAGAATGTCGCAATGCTTTGCTACCTTTTAATACCATCCTGATGAATCATTCCTTTGCAAGACGCCAGTCCAGGTTCCTGGGAAAATGTTAAAAGAAGATTGACACTTGTCTCTCTCAGGCAGTAGTAAACTGTTTTGGATGGGGAATTCCAGGCTTTAAAGGCAAAGGCTGCCATTTATCTGAACTGACAAAATTTCTGTCACAGCCCAGGAAGAAGCCAAACACAACCCTAACCTAAAACTGGAAAGCCTGAGGAGAGCATTTGCTTCTCTTGTCTGGCTGACTATAGGAGAGCACTCTGGCTCCCACCTCAGCCCTCCACTCCAAGCTGTGAGGTGGCCAGGTACATTCTTGTTTTGCTCACAGAACTAACACATAGCAGCTAGATCAGGAGACTTAAAGCAAAGTGAGAAGCCGAAGTGGGTTCGCTAGTGCTTCTGTTGGGCACTTTGTTGTTTTTCTAATAAGAAAAATATGACAGTCACATTCTCTTTCTTAGGTGGACCAAAACCAAACAATGAAGGCTCTAGGATTTTTTCTTAGAACATAAACAGAGTAGGCATGTTGTCTCTGGATGGCCCTTTTCATGAATTCAAGAAAAAACTTCTGCTCTGTCTCATGTAAGCCAGCGTCAGAGAGAGGCAGAGATGTTCCAGCTCTTCCTAGGCTTTGGTTGATGTATGCAGGAGCAGGACACCCTGTATTTCTGGTACTGTCCTTGTCACTCATGTTTGTCTCAGCTCATGCACATGCTGATAGTCTATTATTAAGAAGAGGCAGTTAAAAAAATGCTGAAAGCAATCTTCCATGTCTCCCTTTTCCTCCTCCAGGCCTCTGCACACAAGGCTTTTTTTTTTTGTTGGTAGGAGCAGAATTCTAGAAGTTACGTTGTTCCAGCCCTTTGAACCTCAATGTTCTGTATGTCCTTTGAAACACTCTGTTCTTCCTTACACAGGGTTTCCAGCCTGTTTCCATCAGCACATTTGGTGCAGCAATCTGCTCCCTGAATCTCAGTAAATATGACCTATCTGAACTTTTAAGATGAGTATACGCTTAGTCTCAAGTTCTCCAGTCAGCTTTTCTACCCTAAACCCATTTCTCAGGGGATGAAGTCCAAAAAGCAGAAGCTAGTTTCTGTAAACGTTTGGAATTTGTCCGAGGAATTTGGTAAAATTTGGGGGATTTGAATATAAAGTGTACAGTGTGTTTTCTGCTTTGATTTTTCTACCTCAGCATTCATCTATAATTTGTGGAATCACAGTTAAGTCATGTTACGCCACTGACATTTTTGTATGGTGTAATCATTCCTAGTTGCTTTCTCTGCCCTTTGCTAGCTGGTTTCTGTCTGCAGGACAGCTCTCTGGAGAGACCACAATTAAAAAAAATAAAAATAAATAAAAGGTAGTACCAGCAAGGCACTTGATTCTCATCTCTGACCTGTTTGAATAAAACAGGTCTCACATGGAAAATGAAACCAATTGAAATGATGAAATTAGTTAGCATGCCACCTTGTCATCCTTCTTACCGCTTTCTTCCAAAGCAACAGAAACTTGTTCTCATCAGCAAGTCTTAAGAAGCATTGGTTGCTGGAAGGGAAGCAGTCCACATTCTAGCAAGGCATGTGCCTCACCATGAAGGGAAATAAAGGCGTGATTCACATGAAATCCGTCCTGTTCCTGCGTTCTACCACGTGAACCTCTCTTGACCTCCTGGCAGGCCGTAACATGTGTGCTTGTTCTGTCTAGTTATTTTCAGTCTGCCTGGGTGGACAGGCTGTGAAAGAGGCCTGTCGACCCATAGAGACAGTGCATCCTGCCAGTTCTGTCCTGTGCTGGCCTCAGACAACGCAACAAGGAGACTGGTCTCTGAACACACCACTCCTCCTGGGGCAAATGAAAGGCAGTGTTGTGGCCTGGCACTGGGAATGTCAATTGAGGCTAGCTGGTTGGGAAATTTTGGGAAGCTTCCTCCACTGCGCTCAAATGCCCACAAGTCTCCGCTCTGTTGAACTCCCTATGCAGATAACTGCATGTTCACAGCTAGGAAATCTGCAGACAGTACCATCCTAGAGCCAAAAGTGTTTGTTACGTTGGAGGCATTGCTTAAAACATAAAGGCAGTAGGGTTTTTACAACAGCATGCAGTTCTCTTTCACTGGCAGATTGTCTTAGTTAGCACTTAACTCCAGAAGGATTTTAATCGTTACTACAGCACGTCTGGCTCTGAGAGGACAAAACATAGTCTTTGAGGTCTTTTTAATTCACATTCTACAAAAGGGTGAACTATGTATGAGATCTTTTCAAACAGAGTTTTAAACAAATATTTTGGCCAGTCAATCTGGTGAAACTAACTTCAGCCAAATACCTTCTAGGTTCTTCCTGAGGGTAACCATCTCTTCAGCCTCAGCAGATTTAACCCATAAATCATTAGCTGCTGCATTTGTGAGACAGGACTGTGAACCAATGATGATACAGGATTCTCTGTTAGGTTACTATCAGTGGCACTGGCTACACTTAACCTTAAAACAGAAAGAGGAAACCAAAGGTGCTGGAGTTCACTATCACAGAGCATTTCTCACCAGCTTTCTGTGTGGGATTCATATCATTTTAGTTCTTCCTATCCTCCTTCCAGTGCTATGACTGTGGTCCATAAAGCGAATGACAAAATTGTCTTTTAAAAACATTCATTTGCAAGCATGCATATCAATTCCCACAAGCAAAGAAAATATCATAATGGAAGAAACTGAAATAATAAATAAACATGCAAAGTTTAGGACAGTTTTCATGTGTTTGTAAGTCAGAATCATTACACCAGTTCTTCCCTCATACCTCTGGATCATTTGTTTAATGAAAAAAACTGAGATGTCTCTTTATGAGATTATTTTAAGATTTATTTATTTTTAATATGAATGCTCTATATTCTTTAAATTGAGATTTTGGACACTTTTAGCCACTTTGAGTTTTTCTTGTAAATTGTAATATCTTGCATCCCTGCTCAACTCAATTGTCTGTACGAAAGGGCAACATGAATAAGAAGTCTTTCAAAGAATGTGTTATGTAAATCAACCCCATGAAACCTCAAACTTTTCTGCATGTTAGTGCCTATTACCACCATAAAATCTAGGGTCATGCAAAAAATTTTACTGGCCTTTACATTTGAAGATCTGATCTTTATTATCTCTGTCGATTAGTTCCCATTGGTAGAAACTATGAGATATAATCGGTCTATGTAAATTTTTTTTATTGTTAGAATTCAGGTCTAGATGGGACCACGGTAGTTATTTAATCTGATATTTTGCAAAAGGCTGACAGATATATGGAGCTCTCTAAGAACAAGGGGAATTTATTTTGATTTACGAATTAAAGAAGGAGGATAAACATTCTTCCTAGCAGTTGAGCTATATCCTATTTTTTCAGAAAACACATCAGTGTAAAGACTTCAGTGATAAAATTTGTCTTACATCATTTCAGCTTTAGTCTACTGTGTTTGTCAGTTCCATCTCCTGTCAACACAGATTTAGGCATTGCAGGCTGATATTTCTAAGAATGACAGGCTCTACCACATCGCAGAGCCATCTGTCGTTCCCCATTGACTACAGAGGAGACCTAGACAATTAGTCGAGGACAGATTTTCATAAGCAGTTATAGTAAAATAAATGCTACTCCAAGAGCTAGTGTGGAGATATGCCGTCAGCTTTCTCATGACTAAGGCTTACGCATCACAGCTTATTTTAAAATTTTTTTCTAGGTATAACTTTCCACCACAAATACTTGCCTGGACCCTTGATTAAATTACCAGTTAAGTAAGTGGCTTCTCTTCCTCATAGTATATAGAATCATAGAATCATATCAAGTGGAGGAGATGTAGAAGATCGTTGAGTCCAGCCTTTACCCCCGCCCTATCGACCTACTAAACAATTCCCCTCAACACAACATCCATCCTTCTCTTAAACACCTCCAGGCACAGTGATCCAACCCCCTCCCTGGGCAGCCTGTTCCAAT
>NW_009733560.1:0-1180 GCF_000703405.1 Apaloderma vittatum
GGCTGCTCAGGCCCAAGAAGACCTATGGATGTTTCTGTGGGCCCTGACATTGTCCGCATGGGATTCCACCTGCCAGTGCCCTCATCAAAACAGTTTTTCACTTTCTTGGGTCCTGGGTCTGTCCTCTGCTCCTCTGCTTCCCAACATCCCTGGGGATCACAATTTCATGGTCACTTCATCCAAGGCTGGCACCGGTCTTCACATCCCTGTGCAGCTCTTCCTCTTTTGGGAATTTCAGGTCCAGTTGAGCATCAGACTGGGTGGTCAGTTTGACATTGGGAATATGTCCACAAGGCCCCTCGACGTCCAGTTGAGCATCAGACTGGGTTTGGCATCGGGAATATGTCCACAAGTTCCCCAGCTGTTGGCATCCTTGCTTACCTGTCCACTGAATACCTGGAAGCCTCATTCCCCAATCGAAGCCAGGAGCCGTGATCCACAGATTCCTCAGGTCATTTCCTCAGCACCATTTCCTCCAAGCTCCAGATCAGAGCATCCTGAAGAGCAAGAAATGAAGTAAGAGAGCAGGGAGCTGCTGAATAAACTCCAGTGGAAGAAGGAAGTTCATAGAACTTGGAAGAAGGGTCTGTCCACTTGGGAGGAGTACAGGAATGTTGTCAGAGGCTGTAGGATGCAACGAGGAAAGCTAAGGTCTCCTTACAATTGAACCTGGCAAGGGAGCTCAAGGATAACAAGAAAGGCTTCTTCAAATATGTTGGAGGCAAAAGGAAGACTAGAGGAAACATGGGCCTGCTGCTGAATGAAGTGCATGTCCTGGTGATGGAAGATGCAGAGAAGGTGGAGCTGCTGATGGCCAACAGCATTCCATGCATTGCATTTAACTCTGTTATTTCAGAATTGATAGAGAGTAAATAATAATTAAATAACCTGAGGGTTGCATTCATTAATTAATTAAATCAATTTAAAGCTTGACATCTCCATAGAGATTGATTGATATATCTATTAAAGCCATGATGTGAAACAGTTATTGCTCTGGCCTTAATAATGTATCACTGGGAAATTGATATTAGTATTAAACATGAATGTAAATTGATTGAAATCTATAACATAATTTTAATTATTAATATTTTAGATAATTATGGTACAATTATTATGGTAATAAAACTAATGTAAAATTGAAAATAAAATGTTATTGCATTTACATGTCAGTTACTACTGA
>NW_009733561.1:0-12174 GCF_000703405.1 Apaloderma vittatum
AGGACTGAGTTTTAGCTCAAACCCAGGACAAGCTGTTACTGTGTATAAATAGACTCATTCAATATCTCAAAGCACTAACATCTAATCTCAACTATACCTTGCGTAATTGAGCATAGAAAATATTTACTTTCTATCATATTTTTGCTCTTTCTGATAATTTAAAATCTTTGAATTCTTTCTCACATGCCCATATTTTCCATATGATGCACAGATCTCTGCACAGTAGTCCAGCTGGGAGCTTAGCAGTGGTAAACTCTATGGAAGACTATGTAAGAGCAGAAGGCATTCACACTTTTCATCTGTAACCTCCTCTTAATGAAGGTAAAGGATATATTTCTGTGTAAGTGTTGAAAATGTTTGTTTATGGGAAAACCATCTTTAACAGTGTCTGTAATGAAAATATAAATATGATAACAGATTAGACATTTGTTTGTTACAAAAAAAGCCATTCAAAAGTTCCTTTTCTTCTATGGGTCTTAAGCAATTTTTTTTTTAAATTAGTAGAAATGAATGGTTTGTTACAACGAAGAAAAGTAGAAAAGAGTATAAGGAACCTACATGTACAATAAGAAGAGTTCTAGTAAGTGAGTAATAAAATTGTTTTGTCCTGGTCCATCTGAACACTATAGTCTCTGAAAAGAAGTAGGCATATGAATTTTCTTAGCTTCAGCAGTATGCTTTTTGTGATGGCCTAACATCAGAGTAGAGGATTAAATCATCTAGGATTCCTATGTCATTCATACTTGTCATGAGCTTGACGGATTAATTAATTCTAGACCCATGTTTAAAAGGGACTTTTCCAAATGAGTACACAAGTCCTTTGTGTGGTAATGAACTATGAAAAGGGTTAGTGCAACCAGAGCACATGTTTTTGAGATGAAAACCATAGACCTGTGCAAATACACCTTGCAGTCACTCTGAAGAAGAGTCTGTGGAATGGCAATAATTCTTCTGAATGATCAGTTAAGTGAATTTCTGCTGAGAAGTGTACTTAAGAGATATTTTTGTTGGAAATTGTTCAAAAGTAATTGAAAGAGAGGTGATAAAAAGATGTACTTACATATCATCGTTGTGGCAGAGCAGGGTAGATCCATGTGGTGAAAGGAACAGCAACAGACATGGTGAAATCTAGGAAATAACGGTCAGAAATCTCAGCGTAAGTACTTTTTTTCAGTGTATCTTAAAATGGAATATACATGTTCTGTTAGACAATAGAGAGGATACTCTAAGAGATAATTTTACTTGTTAAATTTTTGCCACTGATTTATACAAATTTTAGAGAGAGTTCAGAGGGAGGAGATAAGAGATTGACATGTTGGGGGAATCTTGGCTCTGCTACCTGGGGAAAAAATATCCAAAAGCATATGTTCAATTTGAGAATCTGCTTCAGACTAGCTCTCCATTTGAAAATTTGAAATGAAAGTACTTATCTGAATAGTGTCTTTTTATTATTGATTGTTAGAAAATTCAGTAGACTAATACTGATGAGTCATTTTAATGGTGGCAATTATATTAAATACATGTGCTAGCATCAGTAAAGTAATTGGTTGCAATATTATTGTCTAAATTTGTAAACATTGTTACCATCACAGCTGAATTTTTAATGGTTATTTCTATTATCTTTCTGATTTCTCAGTGTAATTTGGAGTCCCTTCTAAAGGTAGCAAATGTAAGACTAAATGTCTAACCAACCTTTTTCAGACTAATAATTGATACAGTGCGTTTCATGATCAACTCATCAGTACTTTAATCAGATGGTAGAATGTACATTAGTGTGTTTCTGCTCTTCAGAATGAACTGCAGCATAGAGCTCTTTGCTGAGACTACTTCTGTCTACCAACAAACAGTGAAACTTTCTTATTTTCTCTCCACTCTTTCACTTACATTTTCATTCACATCCTCATCTTTGAAAAGAATACGAATATTTGAAAGGCCTTTTCCAACTCTGGATCATTTGCTGTCTCAAATCTTTTCATCATATCTCTTAATTGAGTTTTATTTGTCACTTTTCATCCCTCTATCCCTCTCCTTTTACATCTCTTTTTAATGTTTTTTTTTTCATTTTCCTTTATTTTTTTTCTTTTTCAGACAGCTTCAGGATGTTCGCACAGGAACATCTTGTAACATCACTGCAACTGGAATGCCAAAGACTTGCTCAGTGAAACTATATATTTAAGTCTGTAGAGAGAATGATTAGAAAAAGGAAGTAACTTCTGGATTTTTTTTAATAAGAATCTGTCACATTTTGACATGTAAAACTTTTCTCATAAATGATTATAGAACTGAAAATTAAAGGTTATGTGTTGGTTCACTTTGATACATTCTAGAAGGTCAAATGTACAAATGCTTCTGAAACACAATGATTTACTGCTTTCATGAGCTCTCAGAAACCATTCTGCAAAGCTTCCTCTTAGTGCTCTGGTCAAAATTCTCATGGATTCTTTCATCTGCCAACCAAGAAAAAAATCTGAAATTCTTAAAATTCTTCAAACAAAAAATTGTCAAAACCAAGCTTCTGCCACAAGGCCTTTTACTGTCTAAATGGTGCAAATTCTCCTTCTGGAGTTCAGCACACTGCTGTTGTGCTGATGTTCTGTTCCTCTCTCTGTTGTGTTGCGGGTTCTGACCTGGCTGGACTTGCCATGTGGACTCTTAAACCAGTTTATCTCGAGACTGATATTTTAACTCAGTGCCAAAGGTTTCATGCATAGTTGTTCTTTTCCACATCTGCTCACAGGGTGGTGAAGCTCTCTTGCTATTCTGTAATGAGAAAAATATACATTCTATTTCAATAGTTTTGTTTCTCCTCAGAGAAAGTATATCAGTTTTATAGTTCTCCTGCACTGCATTCCTTTGTTCGATTCTGTCTCACCCCGCCTCATGTTTCAGCTCTAAAAGCTGTCATCCTTATTTCAAAGTAGTTGCCCCCAGATTTTACTGAGGTTTAATCAATTAGCAAAATGCTAGCTCCTCTGTGAGCTACCAGCGAGTTGTAGCAATGGGCTGTAGAGAAGCATGTGCATAATCAGGGTAATAGCTAGGCTGTTTGGAAAAGAACTCAGTATCTGCAGTTACCAGGGAGATCATCTTCTCCTATGATTGTAATCCTGGCCATATGCAGTTTCATTTACAGAGCAGTGCAAAAAATAAAGATACTTCAGGGCCTGCACTGTGAAATCTGAACAAAATCTCTGGAACAGTCCATGGAGCAGCATAAGCTAACAAGTTTTATGTTCAGGAGCAGGAAACTTAATAAAGCTGTACTTCAACACCTGCATTCTAATTGTTGCTCATTAACTTCAATGTTACAGGAGAAATGAAAGCCTTAAAGGGTAGAACACCTGGTTTAAGATGAAAATAGTTTTTCATGTGGAGGAATATGAATATGAACATATGACATAACTTTATCTTGGAGTGGCAGCTAGGGTGTTTGCCTGGAAAACTTTCCTTCCGTACAGCCATATGTCTCAGACTGGGCTTTAAAAGAGATTTAGGATGAAAAGATAGAATTCACCTTATAATTTATGGTAGCGGTAGATGATTTCTGATTCTAAACTGAGTGATGGAGTTAGCATGAGCAAGTGCTGTGCTAGCAAATGTTTCTTGTGACTGAGCCGTGAGTCATTAGAATTATAGTCTGCTATAAAACTTAATTAGCATTAAAGTATTCTCTCAGGTGATATACATTTTAACAATCCTGTATTAATAGTTACATCCCACAAGTCTATTACAGATTTCATGGTTTAATTATCTCCTCTCACTGTTTAGAACCTGTCTGGATTGTCCAGTCTTTGGCAATGAGTGGCAAATTTGTTCTGCTTTTAGTAAGTTTCTGCATGAAGTACTAACACATGCCATTAATATCTGCCTGAATTTTGGCTGTCTGGACAAACAGTCAGCATGGACTTATGTAGGCTAAGTCATGCTTGACATAATTGCTTTCTACACTGAAATGAGGAAGGGGAAGCAGAAAGAGTGGTGCATGCAATATACCTTCATTTTAGTTAGAAATTTAACACCATCTGCCACAGCATTTTCACTTGGAAGCTCATGAAATATGGACTGGAAATATGGATCATTAAATGGACTGAATATTGGCTGGATCTTCATGTTTAAAATGTGGCAATTAACGGATGAACATCTATTTGATTGCAGGTAAGGAGCAGAATGCTCCAGGAGTCAGTACCGAGGCCCAGGTTCTTGAATATCTTCATTACTGACCTGGGTCATGAGACAGAATGTCCTTTTATCAGATGTGTGGATGACAGCAAATTGGGCTAAAGGACTGACATACCAGACAGCCAAACTTCAATCCAGAGCGACATTGGGAAACCTGAGGGTTGGGCCAGCAGAAACCTATTCATTTCAGCACAGGAAAAGTGCAAGGCTCTATACTGGAGCAGGACAATCCATGCATTACAGGCTGCAAACTGACTGTCTGAGAAGTATCCCCACTGTAAAGGACCTGGATATCCTCGCAGGTGCCAAGGTGAATATAAATCAGCATCGTATCGTCATCTTAAAAAAGGCAAGCCATGGACCACAGTTCCTTAAGGTGAGTGTGGCTAGTAGATTTGAAGGAAGTTACCTCTCCTCTTCTTGGTGCTGGTTAAGATGCACATGGGCTACCGCATCCAGGTTTGGCTGGATTTCTCTGCTTCAACAACTATGGTGAGTAGCTGGACAGGGTCTGCTGGAGGGCTACTTCAATGATTTGGGGTACACACATCCCATAAGTTGAGGCTGAGAAAAGTGGACCTAGAAGAGGAGCCTAGAAGGTCAGTCTATAACTGCTTGGAAGGTAATAAATGTGATGGACACAAACTCTCCTGTTTGGTGGCAGATGATAAGCAAGAATCAGTAGCCTCAGGTTGCACCTTGGGAGGTTCAGGCTGGACATTAGGAAAACACATTTACACTAGTAGAGTAGTGCTACAGTGGAAGAGGTAGTGGTATCTTGATCGTAGACCTTTTAATGACTTGCTAGATAAAACTCCAGCTGACCTGATGTGTTGATAGAGCAGTTTTGAGCAGGAGGCTGGACTAAAGGTCCTAGAGATGCCTTCCAAACAATATTTTTATGGTTATGTGAATTTTACTTCCATTACTACTACCTCACCCCAGGACAAAAAATGGTTTTAATTTTTATGAACAGAAATAATTCTGATTACTGTATTGTTAGGCAAGGCTTTCTCTGTCTGTTAGTGTGCTGTTGATTCATCTAATGAGAGATAATCTTTTTGTTGACAGCTGAGGCACAGAAACATTAGTCATGGTTCTGATTTGAGATCTTTTAAATTAGTAATAATTTTAAAGACTATTTCCAAACCAGGATTAATATTAAAGCAAATATATGCAATAAGGCTCTGCAGCTGAATTCAGCTAATTTCCCCCTTACCTTTTTTCTGTCTTTCCACCTCTGTCAGTTTTGGGTCACATTAAATCTGAATTACTTACTAAAACTACCATTTTGGCAGAAGATCATCAATGTCTTATGAAAAAAAAAAGTGAAAAGTAAAAGTTTTATCTGTTTGTTTTTAACTGAAGGCTTGATGCAGAGAATAAAATATAAAATACTGAATCACTCCATATGAATACAGGTGTTTACCCATGAGGAAGAAAGGTGGAGGACAGCTATTTGGTGGTAAATGCTACACCCTAGGGCAACGTGAGAATTCTTCCACTGATCTCTGCTGTTGGTCAGCGTACAGCTCACCTTCTTCCTAACGGTAGAGTTTACTCTGTTGAGATAAGACTATAGTTGAGCTCCAGTAATTTCGTAAGACATTTCTTCAGGATAGAATGAGGCTTCTGCTTGTTCAAATAGACAGCTGCTAAATTTCCTTGCCACTATTTTTTCTATATGGAGGTTTTCCAATGAACTTTCTTCTGGTCGGTCACTGATTTTAGAAGAATGGAGTGACATCTTTTGAACTTGACATTCGCTTACTTATTCTAATGTACAGAGCATGTGAAAGTAACCGGTATTTATTCCTGGATAGCTTGGAAAGCCTATGTGCTGAAAAAACAACTGCTGTTTTAGCTTTAATATTTATGTTGGTCACAATGTCTATGAGTGTGAGTGAGCCACAATTCAGATCTTTAGCAATACAATATTAAAATGCATTGCAAGCAGTCAGTGTAATACTAATGACAATCAGTCATCAGAATGACTTTGAAAAGTATTTCTGAGCTGTATTCACCACCTTTTTGTGGCCAGCTACTGGAGAAAATAGAAAAGGGCTTTGGAAGGCCTAAATGTCTCTTTCTTCCTATGGCAATTGTCAAATAATATGAGTTTCAGATGCTACTACTCTTTTATCTTTGTTGTCCCACACTAGATACTACTCACTTTTGTTATGATTTTCCCATGAATATTAGATTTCCTATAAATGTAACACTTCAAGTCCTGGAAGCTTCTTTAAATCAGATAACGATGCTTATGACATCAGTTTCAGAAAATATCTTTTTTGCATTCACACTTCACAAAGAGAAACAATTAATTTCTATTTTAACCTCAATTTAGAATTGCCCTGGTTTAAGAGCACCAGGATAAAAATTTTCCACAGCCATGCTAACTTGGGGTCACTCAGAACACCCCCAGTTGCTGCTAACCTGTTTATGTGGCCATTAAAATAGAAAAGGAGCGGCAGCTGTGCCTATGGGGAGGAGAGGATGGGTCAGGTGATCCAAATGGACCAATCAGTGTTCCCTCCTATGTGCTCAGTATAAAAGGGCCCCTAAGAAAGGTGTTGAGAGAGTGGGTTGTTGTGTTGGAGGATGGTTGCTGTCTGTTTGTCATGGCTCCCTGTACTGCTAGTGTTTCTGCATCCTGTTTTCTTAATGGAGAAGAACATTATGCACTAAGATAGGTCACCTTCGCCTGCCTCTCTGGATGGGACTGACATGACTGCTCTGAGGTTTGGTGGTTGTTTTTTTGGTTGATTGGGATTTTTATTGTTGGTTGGGGAGGCGTTGTTTGGTTGTTTCTGTTTGTTTGTTGTTGTTCTGGTCTATCATCAGGGCCCTGGGCTCAGGCACCTCTGTCTGCTGCCAAGTCCATTTTGGGACCTTTCTAGTCAGTGCTTAATTACCATCTGGAGAGCATAGGTTCTGTATTTGTATATTTATATCTTGAAATGTATTTACATATTTGTATATAATTCACCATCTTCATTATTAGTAGTTGTGTTATTTTCTATTTCATTAAACCTATTGTAGATTTTTTCTAACCTTAAAGTCTGTCTCCCTTGTTGCCCTGTTATCCTTCTGTGAGAAGGTAAGGGGAGAGATCACAGAGTGTCTGTCATCTGGTTATTGGTGAAAACTGTGGGAGGAATAGACACAGGCAGTGTGCAGACAAAATACATGAAGTAGTAATGGCCAAATATTTCTAGTTAGCAAGACATGAGGGACCTTGGGATATATACTGAGGGCCTCATGTCCATAGGGAGTAACAGATTCCTGTTAGGAATTGCATGTTGAGCAGTATTATGTGTTGCAAGGGAGTGGATCTTGATATATGACCAGATAATTACATATAATTAAGATGTAGATATGCATTTTGTAGTACATAGATGACCCTTTCAAATTCTTTTTCTGTTCACTGATAATACCCAGAGGAATTGGACTAGCATAATCTCATATTTACTTTTTGAGATTAAATTATGCTGTCTCCTACTTTATGAATATCTTTCTCTGTGTTGCCTAATAAAGGGCAATATCTGCTTCATATTCTTCCCTTATTTGCTATTGTACTACACTGGGAAGTTAATTTGTTAAAATACATGGGTACTTTTAGTTACAGCCTATGTCTGACTCATGGAATCCAGCATTTTCACAGCTGTCCTAGAAATAACTTAGAACCTTGTGGAAGTTGCTTGGCATCAGTGCATCTATATTGAATCTCTCCATTGACAGGATAGAGAGTGTACAGACGCAGCACAAATGGGAGTACCAAGAAGTTGTTTTAGTTTGTGAATGTATTCATACTGACAAAGCCTTGGATTGTTATTGTAATAAAAACAATAAAACGTATGTGAGGAAAGCTGGCTGCCAGGCTATATTTCATCTTCATGTTGTAAACCTTGGAGGAGGTTACGAAGAAAAAAACCCACATGATAACATAGTTATGGTTGTCTTTATAACACTCCTTGTAGTTTATACCTTATCAAATCTAAAGATAACTTTAAGTTTCTGCTTAGGTAGTAATTTGTATAAACAAACATAGCTGATGATTCATCAGAGTTGGTTGCTGTAGAGGTTATGTTTCACCAGTAGGAGAGAAACAATTAAACTTTGGTTTTTATTGTAGCCTTAATGAGTAATTAATAGTATCTGACCGATACTACGGATTTTGAAGTTCTAGTGAAACTTTACAGAAACACAGCTGTTCATTGAGAGCCACTTAGAGCTAATGTTTTTTTGAATGAAACTTCAGAATTCTTCCTTTTAAAAGGTATTTTCTTAAATGGTTTTCTTACTGATTTTGAGATTCAAGGTAATTAAGCAGAGGGCTACCTTATGGCACCTGGGTCAATGATTTTTGTTTTTCTCTTTTTAACTTCTCTAACAACAGTTGTACACTGAAGATGTTGTGTTATTTGAATTTTTCAGTTGATGGGAATGCCAGAAGTCATCTTAACCCTCACCACATATTCATAATAGTTGTCCCTTGCTTGTTGTATGATTACCGAATCTAGTTTTGAAACTTAATTGAAAATGTTTCACTTAAATATGGACAAGTTTTAAATTTTCTTACAGTAATGTCATGTTGTATCTATGCAGCTGTTTACACCAAAAAGTGCTGGAACTCTCTGTCATATTGACTTAGAGTTTTCTGAGGTTGAACAGCTTTTGCCCATGGTGATTCCCTTGACTGTGTGTGTAAAGCTTTGCATTTAAACAGAGAGGTTGTGTAAGAGCAAAGACAGAAAATGAGAGGAATAATCCTTTACAATCTCTTAAACTGACAGGGATATTGAAGGTTTCTGAAACTGTTTCATGAATCTGTAAGAATCTACTAGAAAAACAGAACTATGGTTCTTGGAAAGGGGAGGCGAGAAGATGTTTTCAGTTTCTTATTTCAGTCTTTAAAAATTTGTAGCTTTTCTAGTTAAATTTAAAATCAAAAATAAATTGATACTTCACTGAGCATTCACTTCTTAACAGGAAAAATCCAATATTCTTCAGAAGAGTATTGCAGATTCTAGGTTACATTTTAGATCTAGATTTTTAAGTTTGGATATTAGGTTAACCGTCATACAGTAAAGATGGATGAAGTGAAGACGTAAAGGTGGCTGGAACAAACTATTTCATAAAGCATTCTACTTCATTAAACATTTGCATTCTTCTAACAAGTTTCCATTAGTCACACACAGGTATTACTCATATTACAGAATGAGTATCATCAGCCAGAATAGAATGCAAAACCCTGTTCAGTTACATCAGTATTACTGTCATCTTATAATCTAAACACAGTTTTTTTTCTAAATTCATAGCAGTGTGAATAATTAACATGTTTTATATATTTACATCTCCCTCTCATTTTGCAAAAGGCATTTTGCTTTTACAGGTGGAAGGACTCAAGATAATCTACGTGTTGCAAGAGAGGATTAATATCTTTGTGCAGTTTTCATTTACTTGGAACAACTCTTTCCACTTCTAAATCTGTTGTCACTAAACACAAGTCTCTGTGATTAGCTATTTTGGTAGCAATAGAATTGTTTCAGTTCTTGTCATATTTTATTTATGCTGCTGTTTAGAAAAGTTCATGGTGAGGAATGTTGAGGTGGGAATAGGTAAAATGTATTTCTTCAAAATCTAGGTAATCCAAGTATTTTTTAATTCAGAATAGCATGTGTCTTTCACAATGTTTTTGTGGTGGTGTTAATTAAGTTCAGTTATGCAGTGCCCAAAGTGGTTATTTATAAAGATGCCATACAAACAGCTTAAAAGTACACTATGAGAAGAACATGGGAAAATATCCTTTTGGAACAAGACCAGATGCTTCATGAATATTATGACTTATTTTTCTTGTTTTTCTGTTAGACTTAAATCTGTTGAGATCTTTGAAACAGTATGGTCTGATCCTCCTTCAGCATAGCAGCTTTCTATAGGAAATGAAACCTGCAAGACAACTGTGAATTTGGTATGTTGTTCCTGACTTCAGCTATGGCTTTTGCCTGAAAAGTATTTGTGTGCCATGAAGCAGAGTAACCAGAGAAATTTTCCTTGAAGTGTTTTCATCACTATTGAGGTAGGCAGCTCAGTATAGCTGAATGCCTGGAAGCAATCATGGGAGTTGAAATGTTGCTTAGAACGTATTTTATTAAAGATGATTAGTGGCAACTCTCCCAGTGCTCTGTTAGCGTCTCTCCCAGTGCTCTGCTTAGGGTTGTAACTGGTGCAAGTAAACCCAGTTGTTGGAGCTGCTATTAGTTTTGTGAAAACTCAGTCTGGTTAAAGAGGAGTTGTGTGTACTGGGTTATGAAGGCATATTCCCAGGCTCAGCTGTCCTGCCTGAGGCACGTACTTGGGCTCCCAAACTACCCTTGCTTGTTGTCAGGCACCTGGAGTCTGAGACCTTTTCATCCTTTAGTTGGCTGCACAGTCTCCAATATGGGCTCTGAGGTACTGAATCTCTGTTTCAGTTCCTTGGGGGATTATGTGCATTACTGAATAAGCAGAAGACTCCCATCTCAGCAGTATCTTTCCTGATAAACTCTAGAATGAATGTGACCAACTACACTGTGGTAAATGCTAGTTACACTAGGACACTAGTTTTCTGTCATCCTAAAACTAAATGAAGCTAGGATTGAATTTTCCCAAACATTTTTAATGAGAACAGTGTTTTCAGAGACATTTTTCAACTTCTTACTTTAGTTCTCAGAAACTGTAGCATTAAACTCAGGATATGGGACATTTAGTTCCAGTTTCCTTCCTTTCTATCTTTGTATCTTCCTTTGATAGCAATATATCTCATCTTAAGAGAGTGCTCTGACTGCAGGAATTAGATTGTCTTGACTTCGGCTATATTGTTTTTACAGTGGAGTTCCCTCAACCTGTCCTATTAGACTTCTGCCTCACCTCATAAAATGCTTATCCCTGAATGGTAAAAGTTAATATGATATAGTTTGATGGTTAGGGGTTCTTCTTGGGAAGTGAGAGTCCTAGATGTTCACGTCACCAGGAAAGATGAGCTGGGCAGTTTCCTGAGAAAATGGAAATGAAGATTCTAACAATTTTTGGCAGTGGGATAAACCAGTCTGAATCATGCATGCATTATATTTTTTGTCCCTGTGCTATTAAGTTTTTACGTGAGTCAGTCTTTCACGTCCTTTTTAAAAAAAAATTGTTGAAAACTTTTTTAGAAAAATAAAAAGTAAGGCAAAGGAAAGGATTTAACCTTTGCTTCAGTTCAAACATGCTTTCTAAAATAGTAAAGCAAAATTAAAACAAATCCACTTCCTTCAGGAAAGTTAAGCAGAACTCTCCCTACTGCAAGCATGTCCTTAATTCTGATCTGCATGCTTTGTGAATCCAAATCTGTCTTTTTGTAAAACTACAAACCATGGCAAATGTCGAAGCTGGTCAGAGTCCATTCTGCCTCCTCTACGAGTTCTTACTACATGTAAAATTAGTCACACCTGTGTCAAGATAGATAGCAGCCTTGTAGGGATGTACAAAATCTGTATCAGGTAGAACTTTTCTCTGATGCATTCAATGTATTTCACCTGGCAGCTTGTAGCTTCTCCCAAATCTGCAAAGTAGGGGAAAACACTAAACAAAAATCTCTGTCCCACAGAGGGTTGCCTGGTGCTTGTTCTGCTTAATAGTTTTAAGCTCTTTTCAGCAACTGTTCTGTCAAACAGTTGTCAAATAGCTCTTCTCAACAGAGCAATTATCCGGATGTAGTGTAGTAGAATCTCTCTAGGCATCTTCAGGCTTCTTTCCAGTCTAATAATTTGACATGGAAACATCCTATTCTGGCATTTAGTGCGATACTGCTGCTGAACTAGCTACCAACCTAATCAAATAAACTGTAAGTCAGGGCAGGTACGACTGCACTGGGGAAGGGATCTAAAGCGAAAAAGGCCGACAAAAAACTCCTCTTGGGGCTTTTTTTAAGCCGGGAAAAGCGGCTTGCCTGTGCCGGGGCCGGCAGCTGGAAGG
>NW_009733561.1:12270-24189 GCF_000703405.1 Apaloderma vittatum
GGTGCGGTGGGTGTTAAGGGTTGTAACGAAGCCGTTAATTGTCCCCTCAGGTATAAGAAGCCTTGGGGAGGGCAGCGACTAGTCCCTGTCCACCGAACACAAGGCAATAAATGGTGAGTTGATGTTAACAGCGGGATACTTAAACATGCTGTAAATAAACCCATGTGCAGTTTTGAGAGGTCTTTTGATTGCAGAACCAGTTATGATTGAAAGTCGATCAAAGGCCCTTAGAAAAAACTGTGGGCACCCAGAGAGAGGCCCCATGCCAGCATGCAGGTGTTCAGCCCTCGGGCTGCAGAGAGTGCCGGAGCCCGACACTTGCAGTGGAGGGTTGCAGAGACAACACTTGTGTCACATGTGACCAGGTGAATGATCTGTCACTAGCACGATCAGAGTCACTAGCACAGATGAAGTACAATTGTACTTTATTGGGGACTCAGCCTGGTGGCTGAGCTGAAGGATGAAGTAGCAAGGCTGAGGACTATCAGGGAGTCTGAGAGAGAAATAGATTCGTGGAGCCACTTCCTGAATGGCAAGCAGCAAGCTCCGCAAGAAGCAGAAAATCCCCTCCCCTCTGGCCATCAGGCAACAAGAGGGGACCTAAAGGATGGGGAGGAGTGGAAACAGGTGCCTGCCAGGAGAGAAAGGAAAATCCCTGCCTTGCCTCCCTCACCTTCCCGGTTGCCCTTGCAAAACAGGTATGAGGCTCTAGACAACGAGAGCCAGGCAAAGGAAGAGACAGGTGGAGGTTCATCCATAGGGCTGTCTAGGGTGAATCAGTCAGCCACACGCATTAGGACTTCTTTGGCCAAAAAAAAAAGGAGAGTAATTGTTACTGGAGACTCCCTTCTGAGGGGAACAGAGGACCCTATCCGCCACCTGGATCTAACCCACAGGGAAGTCTGCTGCCTCCCTGGGGCCCGGATTAAGGATATGATAAAGAAGCTTCCAGGTCTGGTTAAACCCTCTGATTATTACCCGCTTCTGGTTATGCAGATTGATAATGATGAGATAGCAGAGAGATGGCCAGAAGCAATCAAAAGGGACCTTAGGGCACTGGGACAGATGCTTGAAGGATCAGGTGCACAGGTTGTGTTTGCATCCATTCCTTCAATTATGAGGAAAAATAGTGGAAGTTTCAACAAAGTGCGGCAGATTAATACTTGGCTAAAAGGGTGGTGCCAACAGTCTAGCTTTGGGTTTTTTAACCATGGGGAGATCTACATGGCACCTGGTCTACTAAAACCAGATGGGGTTCAAACAATGCAAAAGGGGAAAAGGATCCTCTGTTTTGAGCTGGAGGGACTCACAGAATGTTCTTTAAGCTAGATATGAAGGGGGAAGGGGTTACAACCAGATCAGATGAAAACCTGGGTTACACATAGTGACATCAGAAGCAGAGTCACTATTCTGTGATAAGTTACCTGTGCCCCTTTATTAAAAGATTTGTGGAAACATGGAGAGTACATAAGAATCACAGAATCATAGAATGGCCTAGGTTGGAAGGGACCTTAGAGATCATTTAATCCAACCTCCCTGTCATGGGCAGGGATGTCACCTCTCGACTAGACCAGGCAATACATCGGGACTGAGCGAGAAATCAGAAATCAGTAGATATTGTTGTAAAACATGTGAAATATGGCTGAATGTGTAACGTTCTTAATGCCATGAAAACGTCATCAGGACAAATAAAATTTCGGTTAGTAATTACTGGCATTCATACAGATGTAAACCCAAGTCTTGATAGCTGGGATGGCAAAAACTTTGGTTCATAGTCTAGGAGATTCTGTGAATAAGATGAATGAATAAGTGTTTAGACAGCTTTTCTGCATAGAATAGTCATGTATTCATTTAGTCATTCCTCCAATTCAGTTTAATATTAATGTTTCAGATTTGTTTACTATATCAGTGAAAGTAAAAAAAATAAAATTTGTATGAAAATCTGGCAATATTATTATAGGTAAATCCTTGTGAAAGTGACATCTAAGAGAAGGTCTAGCTCATTTATCCTGAGATGAAGTGGTTGCAGTGTCGAAGTATATAGTCCCACTCAACATTTTCCTAAAAAACCAGCACTTTCTTCTTGAAGGGTGTTGTCATCATGATATAGATACACTATCGAGCTCTGCAGCACTAACTACATGTATGTGTAATATACTTACTTGCAACAACTTATAGTGAGGACAGAATTAGATTTCTGGAAAGAACTTTTGTATTATGTAAACTCTGAAACAATTCTTAGTGAAATAGAGATTTCTGATAAGTAATACATATACAAGAAAAAATACGGATTTAACATCTTTAACAGGAAAAAAATTATTTTGTCCAGTTGACATAGAGCTTAGATATCTATATAAATAAATCCCTTTAGAAAATTGTCTATGTTTTATTTCTGAAGATCTTTTTAGTCTACTCTTTAGTCTAGAAGATGGGAACAGAAAAATGCGTATTTATATCAGACACAGTGAATGGGCAGGTTTTGTGTTTCGCAAAGGAAATGGATCAAAACCCTCTTTTTGTGACTTAAATTTGATAAGAAAAATCACTAGCAATATCAAAAAGGGACCAGGGAATTTTTTCTTAAATAAACCTCAAAGAATTATGGAAACAACAAGGTTCCTTGAAATGCTCCATTAACTTCCTGCTTTTGATTTATGAGTGTCTTTCAAGTTATTCTTTATTACTGCAGCATGTTTTGGAATATGTGCATGCAAGAATTAATAGTTTTTATTACGGAAGTAGCAAAATATAGTTGTATTTTTTCTCACTATTTCTGTTGCATATTTTCGTTTTTGCCTTCACTTTTTATTAACTTTCATTTTGGGGAGTTTCCTTGTTGGACTGCTTTGAACCAGGTATGAGCTTGATTTAAGGTTCCAGGTGTCACTTTATGATTTTCTTCTGTCAGTGTATGTAGTAGTAGTAGTAGTGTCCCATTAGAAATGATCAGCTGCTGAAGCTTTTCTACAGATGGAGATTTTTTTAAAATGGGGAGGAGAAAAAAAGTACATAGTCTTAATTGTTTAATATAGTTCCTGTCTTTTTTTTGGATTGTATGCAGCTAGACTGAATCTTGCAGTCCCTTTCCTGCCTTAATGGGGTGGCTTTTTGAAATCTTTCCTTTGTTTCAATGTAAAACATACTTTTCATTGCCATTGATTTTGCTTTTTTTTTTTTTAATAGGGATGTACTGAAAGCAGTATGCATGGTGATGGACCACAAGATAAATCAGTTGGCCATCTAATTCTCTTGCCTAGGGATGGGATACTACCAAGGCCCTAAAATCACTTAATTAGACAGTGGTACATGCTATGTTGTTGTCACTTGCAGAATTTGAAGCAAAATAACAATCAAAGATTATCTGTACCGACCCTTGTATAACTGTACAGTGCGATTCTTCCTACTTTGATTAATAGTCATGAGAGTGACCATTTGGCCAGGTAGCTAAAGTTGTAAGGATGGAGTAAGTTCTAAATTTATCATCTGTGTTCTCAAAAAAGGATACTTAAGGCTTTATAGTAGGGAAGTGTGTGCTTTTTGTTGAAAATGCTATTAATTATATTCATAATCTGAAAAGCATAATCAAACTGTTTTGATTCCTTAAGACTTGAGAAATGCTGCTGAATACAGCAAATGAATAAATATGACTCTCATCTACGGTAGTAGTAGAAGAATACATGTGAAAGAATGCAAATACTATGTATCCTGTGGATTTCAAAGTATTTAGAGTTAAATGCAGTGTTAGAAGCTGGTGTTTTTGTGTGTGATGTGGTAAGGTTTACTAACCTGGAAATACTTGCAGTAGTTATAGATCTTCACTAAACCATAAGCAATGCATTTTTCATCTAGGATGACAGAAAAATATATAGATAAGGAGCTAGTAGTTACCGAATGTGCTCCATTTTTCTGTGTCTTTTTCTGAAGCTGTAAGGCCAAATTCCACCCAGAGTGATGAAGTTTCCAAAACTAAAGTCTTGAGAAGCTGATTCATGTATCGTTCAAAGAAAAAAAGTTAGTTGCAGGACACAACTCCACAGACACTGAGGGTGACTGTCAGGGTTCCCAGTATGGTGCTGTAGGCTTGCTTTCAGCCATTTATCAGCTTTCATATAAGTTTGCACAATCAATCTGGCTTTTTCTCAAAGACTGGGTGTGCTGCTGTGTCAAAGATCTTATAACTTGAGAGTTGAAAGATGGAGGACTCAGTGCCTACTGGGTTGCTTTAGCATATTGAAAAACACTATCTGTGGAAACTGGAAGGAAAGGAGTAGCTTCCTGTACAATAAAGTAAAAGTGTATATGAGCTACACTGAAGGGAATGCCACAGCAACTGAACAAGCGAGTCTAAAGTGCAGAAACCTATCTTAGTGCTACATGACCTTATTACATGGACTGACAATGTTTGTCTTGTTTTCTTTCCCTTCTTCCTCAACTTGTTCTCTCAAATTGATCTGGCAGTTAACCGTGTGCATCTGATACCAAGCAAGTTACCATCTCCTTTTACAGAAGTTTCAACCCAGTCCAGGGCACAGCAGCTAGAGTAAAACTATCAGGCAGCTTCCTGCTACATGAACTTATTACATGGACTGACAATGTTTCTTGTTTTCTTTCCCTGCTTCCTCAACTTGTTCTCTCAAATTGATCTGGCAGTTAACCGTGTGCATCTGATACCAAGCAAGTTACCATCTCCTTTTACAGAAGTTTCAACCCAGTCCAGGGCACAGCAGCTAGAGTAAAACTATCAGGCAGCTTCCTTCCCACTGCCAAGCTACAACCATTTAACAACAGATAAACAATATTACAGTACACTAAACAAGCAAATATTCGTATAATTCACACTATCAGTACCACATTAGCAAAAGAAAAAAGCCTCTACTAAGAAGAGATACAAGAAATAGTGTGTTTAGATGTGTGACTGACTGAACCCAAAATTTCAGATGTGACTCCCTGAATAAACCCTTTCAATGGAAGAAGGCTCAGGAGGCGGAAAAGGAGTATCTGTACATGAAACTGAATAATGCAGAGCATGAGTCACAGCTGTTAAACAGAAGCTGGCTGTATCTCAACACAGGAGACCAGAAGTTAGACTTGATTTTAGATAAAGAGCTATCAACAGCTGAGTGGATCAACTGGTGGTGTAAATGCTTCCCTGAGTTATGCAGACAAGCATGGAGGAAGTGCTCTGTGCCGAACACAGAGTATGAAAACTAAACAGCTAAGAAAAAGATTTCAAAGACAGCAGTGGACATGAGTGACTTTTCAGCAACTGGAGACACCCAGGATCTTGAAGATGAGTACATCATAGAGACTGGTAATAGGGACCACATTGGTATTGTGAATGAACCATGTATTGCAATTGCTAGTTTTGCTAAGTGTGACATAAATTTGTAATTACAACTTCAGAGTGCTTTATATTATTCTGCTAAATCAAAAATTCCATGTAACATGTACTGTCTTCAAACAGGGAAAGCTGATGTTAAACACTACACCCTCCACTCATGGAATACCTAAAAGAACCTGATCAGAGAGTATTGGACTCTAATAAGAGAAGGTAGAGCAAAGACATCTAATAAAGCTATACAAAAAATAACCAACAAAAGTAGCCTATTAGAAAAAGTCATTTCAGAGCTTGAGCTGAATATTTCAGAGATGAATATATAAGCAGATATTTTCCCCCTTTCGTGCACTCTGTCTTCTTTGGAAAGTTGCATGTATTAATGAGAATGTTCTAGACTTTACTTTTTTTGAGATTAAGATTTTGTCAGATACTGCCCCTTTGAGAGTTCAAGAATTGGTTTAGTATTTTAGTAAGAGGTGTAGAGCACCAATATTCTTTGCAGGCATTTATTTGGTGGAATTCACTTGCTTTGCTTTCACCCTTCTTGAGTGATGAGGACTGGAAAGATTTGCCAAAGTTGAGGTCCTAGTGTTATCCTATGTCTTGGGTCCTGAAACTTTAATGAAATGTATATGGAAGGAGATGAATATGTACTTTGTAAGAAGAAATCTACTCCCATATAAAATGTCACTAGAGTAATACTAACTGTTATGAAACTTGCATAGATTTTGACAGGTAAGGTGTCTGTATCCAGATAAATCTTTTTCTTGCCCAGGAATGGTAACTGCAGTTGATTGATACCTCTTATCAATTAAAACAACATGAACAAAAAGATATAATGGAAATCCTTACTAGGAACTATTTATGGACACTTTCTATGTCAGACCTATATGTTATAACGCCTTTCTGCTACTAACCAAATAGAAGAAATTTGAGAAATGTAAAAAAGAGAGATCTATAACCCATTCCTTAACACATTACCTGTCCCTTTTCAGTATGGGGAGAATCAACAACAGGAGTGGAAGCAAATCTTTATTTTTCACAACTTTTTGCTAAATTACATTTTAAAAATATTTTTAGGACTTTTAAGTGATTATATGTTTAGGCTTTGTGGAGTTCTTATTACTCTTTGTACAAATAGTATGAGAAGTGGCAGGGAAAAAAAGAGATCTAAGCAGGTGATGAGGAGGGCTTGCAGAAGAGATCTTATTTTGATACTAGGTGAGTATGAGTATTTCAAAAATCTAAAGAGACATCCACTGATTGTATTTTTATTTTTTTTTATTTCTTACCAATTTTCTTTCAAGGTGCTAATTCTAACTCTAGTTAGAGATTTGTGTCCACATGGTGGTGAAGAGTGGAGATAGCTGTTTAAAATGAATGACTAATAAAAAGTGGGTATGGAAATCAAAACTTTATTGAAGACCTGCTCTTTGAATAATAACATTTTCTCAGTTTGTAATAAAGTTTATCAGCAATTGAATGAAATGAGTTAAAGAACACTTCAAGGCAGGGAGTTTGCAGTCACCAAAAAGTTAACATCTTCCAGAAAATTTAGACCCAAAGGCTGCAAAACAACATTGCCTGACATGTTCTGTATTCAGCATGATGTGGCTGGATCTTTGCATTTGTTGGATTTTTGTACTGGATATAACTAAGAGAAGCTGTATTCACGTAGGAAACTGGGAAGAGGTTTTCTGCAAGGCCAAGCAAGCCCAATCTGTTGGAAAATAATAATTAAAAACAAATATTTGGAATTCTTATTCTGAGGTGCTAAACCTATTATCACCTGCATAACGCTCTTAAAGATGTTAGGAACACTCCTTTGTGAATAAGTAAGTGTTTTTCACAAATGCCTCCTCCACTGCTGACCTTTAAGTTCTGGTTTTCAAGGGATGCATACAAAGAGATGAGCCTTGGCACTGAAAAACCTGCCAGTATTTGCTTCTAAAATTCAGGAACTCACTTGAGTCGCGGATTAGGGTTTGCATGCAGATAGCTAACCCTGACCTGTGGCACCACTAACAAGGTAACAACACAAGGGGTCTCAGGATGCTTCAGATTACAAAAAGAGAGGGATATTTGTGCAGATGGTTCACCGTGACCTATGGCATCACTAACAAGACAGTGACATGACAATGTCAGGGTAATGTAGACAACAGAATTAAGGGATATTGGCTTAACAAAATTAATAACCAACAGAGAACAGGATATCCATATCATAAATACCAGATCATGCTAGAAAGTCAGCCTGCTGGGGGTCACTAGGGAAGGGGGACACAGTGGTATTTGGGAGAGGATGGAGGTGATACAGTGAAATTGAGAGGCAGGAGGAAAGACACTACAGAGTTAAGCAAGTTTTTTGATCAGGGTGGTTTAGTAGTGCCTGTTGAGCAGCTCAATCCTGCTCCAGCTTGGAGCAGGATGATAAAACTGATGTTGTTCCAACCATACTTGTGTATGACTTACTTCCAAGGTTGGGGAGGCCTTGGATGCTGTCCTTACTGCTGGCAAAGGAACATCGAAAGGGGACTTCTTGCCATCCTAAAAACTTACTGATTTTACAATACCTTGTAAAATTTCCCACCTTCAACTTAGACCTCAGTGTTCCGCAGGCAAGTGTGTGCCCATGTGTCTAATGTGGCAAAACCCTTATCTGTCTCCTTTACTAATGTGTTTTCTCTTTCCTGATGGTATGATAATCTTTTCTCTCAGACTAATTAACAGAATCAAATTAATCTCTGAGCAGTTCTTTTCAATTTATATTTAGCATTAGACACCACTTTTTTTTTATTTCAGACTTTATGAAAGGTCTGTGCATCAAATAACAGGAGTCTTTATTGTTATTCATTTGGTCTTACAAGATCACTTCTACCCATGTCTTGAAACAAATATCATGATTTAGACATAATCTTTGAAATCACCCTTACTCAGCCCAAGCTATATGGACTTTTTCCTTCGAAGTTACTAACATGTTATGACAATGTAACAGATTTCCTGTTCTTAAGGGGAATCCTATGAAGAATTGCTTATTTTTCCTCCCTTCAAGTTTGCTGCATTTGTGGACAGTACAGCCACAAACTGGGATTTACAAAGATGGAAAGTGAGGAATAGGGATGTTAAATTTTTCTATTGATTTTTTTTTTTTTTAGTAGCTTATAAGGTAGTATCTCAGTGGCAGACAGGTAAGAGGGCTCAGTGTGGCAAACCACAGATTTTGGGGGTTGAGTTTGCTTAGAAGTGCTGTCCGAGAGCAAACTTGGAGGAATCAACAGTTCTGGATTGAAAGATACTTTAACAGTACTGTTTGAACATATATAGCATCTCCCTTATGAGGAAAGGCTGAGGGACTGGGTCTCTTTAGTTTGGAGGAGACTGAGGGGTGACGTAATTAATGTTTATAAATATGTAAGGGGTGAGTGTCATGAGGATGGAGCAAGGCTCTTCTCAGTGACAACCAATGGTAGGACGAGGGGTAATGGGTTTAAACTGGAGCATAAGAGGTTCCACCTAAATTTGAGAAGAAACTTCTTCTCAGTAAGGGTAACAGAACACTGGAACAGGCTGCCCAGGGAGGTGGTGGAGTCTCCTTCTCTGGAGACATTCAAAACCCGCCTGGATGCCTTCCTGTGTAACATCGTCTAGGTGTTCCTGCTCCGGCGGGGGGATTGGACTAGATGATCTTTCGAGGTCCCTTCCAGTCCCTAACATTCTGTGATTCTGTGATAGCCTTATTCTACTATAGCAGTTATAAGGGTTACAATTTTTATTTTGCACGGTATAAATAAATATAGTTGAAAGACTGTTTCTTTGGGGAAGATAATAAAGGATTTCTGATGGAGTGTTTTCTCACAGGAGGCAGTGATGTAAGGCAGCAAGGATCTACTTTAAAATTACGGGAGGATAAAACTTCTAAAAGGACTTGAAATTGCTGATAGATTAGGAAGGTAACAGACTTGTGAAACCATTCCAAAATGCAGGGTTTCTTTCAATATGATATTGCTGCTTGTCTTGAAGCTTGTTTCTTAATAATAAGTTTAAATGCAGCTTCTTAGAATTAGCTGTTTTTCCTTACGCATTGTCATAAATTACGTTATGCTGCAAAACATGTCCTGGAGATTTAAATCCTGAGACGATACAGAGAAACCTGCAGCAACAAGATGTTCAGATGGAAGCAGAACATGTTCAGTATGGAAAGGAGCAATAGTACAGTCATTTTTGCATTCACTGGTGAAAAAGTATTAATTCATCTTGGAACAAAAATAACCCCACCAAACCACACCCCTTCAAAAATTGTTTCTTTTCCACAAAATTTGTTCATTAATAATAATAGAAACAATTTCAGTTGAACAAATATAGGACCACCTGAGTCTTGAGTAAAATGTGTTGAATTGCAGACTAGTTGATGTAGTTTGCCTGTAGATGTTGGGGTAAATGAAATAACCCTCCTAGAGTGATAGCATCCATATGAAGTCATTTGCATATGGTAAACAAATGCAAATACAGACTATTTGAAGAGAAGACATTAGGAAATAAAAGCATCCTGCTGCAGTAATTCCCTCCGTCCAAGACAACAGAGTACATACAACTTTGTTCATGTTAAGTAAAATGTAGACTAAATAACTTTTTAAAAATTTTTTGCACTTGTTCTTGGAAATAGCAAACAGAAGTACTTGCTTTTTCCTGATCATCATCTAATTGTGATATATCTTCCTTCCTCTGGCTTGTATTCTTCCTTAACAGAAAGGAATGCTTGTGTTCTATTAAACAAAATAGACCATTAACCCATGCTAATAGAAATCAGAGCATGCTGTTTAGTTTTCTTACAGCTCTTGGTTCCTGTCAAGAAAAGTAGGGAAAAGGCTGGATGCTTAATCAGTATGAATCCTGGTGTCCTCAAATGTTCTGGATGGTCCATGGCAATGAATGTGAGAGGGCACAAAATTAGCTATGTAATGTCTATTGTTCTCTAATTTCTCACTGATCACTCCGGAAATGTAATCGCAGATGTCTCATTCCTATGCAAGCAGATGTGGAAGCTCATAAACTGAATTGCAACCTGAAGGAATGAGTTGCTCGCAGATCTTTTGGTTGCCAGGGAAACTACATTCTCAGTCTGTGTATGTTTACAATAGCCTCTTTTCCAAAGCTGTCTAAATTTCATATGGTGGTGCTTTGGAACAGACTAAGACAGAGAAGTAGTAATATATGTCTGCTAAATGTTACCATTGATTTCTTAAATAATATTTACAAAAAAGTCACATATTTTGTCTCAGAGTATGTTTGATTTTAATAGATACGTGACAAATCTGAGAAGTATTTAATGTACGTTTTGATCTTTTTGGCTACTTTCCTGTGCTCCATTCATAAATCAGTCTCATTTAGAGCACAGTTAGATATGGACAAATGTCTAAAGAGGTACTCCTCAACAGGAAATTGTGTAAGGAGAAATTGTATTTTTTCTCCTCTAAACAGCATATTTTTCCAAATTAATTTGTGGCACAAAAGCAGAATGGGGCTATTGAATTATGCTTCATTGGTGGGGATGCTATAGATCTAGGGAACTGTCTTTTATGTGAAAGAATTTGTGAATTTCTTTATAATACCTCAAAATCTTAGATGGTGGCTGTTGAGGATTAGGGCTGGGCTGGCCACTGAACACTGACATGCTCTCTAACCCCACTCACCGCTTCAAATGGAAAGGGAAAGGGAATGAGGCAGAGAGACTTACGATTGGACAAGAAAACTAAAACAGCTTTAATAAAACGATAATAAAAATAATGATATAAGAAAACAAAGATATATGTAAAAATATATACTAAATCAATATTGAACCCAACTGCCCATGCCTTGATAGCAATCCCCACAGATGCTGCGGAACAGGCAGCACTGGGTAAACCCGAGGCTCAGCAGCAGAGAGAACTAAACACAGAAGTTGGATTCAGGAACTCAGAATCGAGATCAATGGCAGAAGATAGGTTGGAGTTTTCCTCAGACATTGGCCATTGAAGAGAGAAGCTCAACCACCATGATCCCTCAGTTTTATCCTAAATATGATGTATATGTAATGTAATATTCTTGTTTGTCACTTGTCCTATCCATTATTTACTGGAAAGGTAGCCTTTTACTTCCATGCGATCCCGTTTACTTTCCAACACCCCGAGCACAACATATGCGATTCAGCAGTGGCCTTGGTCACTACAGGAATAAGTATAAGCAAGAGTCTTTCTGCATATCAGTGCCAGGCAATAACTGTAAACATCAGGTGTTATCCCTGCTAGTAGCAGACACTGTTTGCAAAAACATGCTGCGAACTTCAGAAAGTGCAGCCTCTTAGAAGAGCTAAGAAGTAAAAATCGCTGGACAGAACTGGTTCTATTTAGCTCAAACCAGGGCAGTGTCATTCCTGTGTACACCACAATTTCTCCGATTAGTATTTAGGGCTTTCTTGGTGATCATAAAGTTAGATTTCAGACACAGATTTCAAGCAAAGATATAAGCCAATGTTATTTAATTATCCAGTGAAATTCAACAAGGGCAAGTTTGGAGATTTGCACTTGGGAAAGAATAACCCCATGTGC
>NW_009733562.1:0-15947 GCF_000703405.1 Apaloderma vittatum
ACTGGACTCTGCCCCATTGACTGCAACTCTCGACTTGTCAGCATTTGTTACTGTGCTTTTTTTCTATGTCTCTTGTCTCCCACGTCACATCACTTACACCATCTTTTTGATATTTCCTTTTTATACTTGAGTCTTTCCCATCCGTACCTTTCTCATGAACCTCCAGAGTTAATTTCTGGAGGCCAAAACGCTGCCAAAATTTATGGCAACTAATCATCAACATGACTTCATGCAAACAACAGAAGTCTCAGCCACATCTATGCCCACATGCAGATTGGCCACTACTGTCAGAGAGAACCTTCATAAATAAAGACATAGTATTCTCAAAAAGCAAATCCTGACATCTCTTAGATCGAAACAGAAAAGTGTATCCTATAAGGTATTTTCACTAGTGTGGGCTTTTTCTCTTGTTTCAATTTTGGTACTGTACTGATATATAATGTACTATTTAAAACTATTGCACTGCATTTAAATATGCTATATTTTCAGTTCAAAAGTGCTGACAGTCATACAATTGTAATAATTCACCTAGCAAACTCCAGAGGGTAATCTCTGATGGTCTACTGAAAACCCATTAACTTCATCAATACCATTTTGGGTCCTCCACTGTATGCTGCTGAGCTATAGCATTGTTTATGGGGTTCTGCTGAAAAAAAAAATATAAATCACATCTATTCTGATTTTTAAACACAATAATAAACATTTTATTCCTTGGCATGGATGAGATCAGTTTTCTGTGCATGAATATGACTGAAGTAACTTCAACTAGGAGGGTTTGATTGAGTGTGACTTGGATTTTAATCCTTGAAATGTACTAGATAGGTTACTTAATCAGTTTTTATGATAAATTATGCTAACTAGTGTTTCTAGATTACTAGAGAGGTGCTTGAAGAAATAATTTCATACACAGACACACTGAAAACAAGACTGAATTTGTATATTTGCATATTACTGAATAAGACAGTACCTTGACCACCAATTTAAGGTCTCTGAAGAAAGTTTGATCTCATCAAAATCCAGTACAGAAACTTCCCCAAAATTAAGAAAAATAAAAAATAAAAAAAAAAGAACTTTATCTGATGGAAGAAGCAAATACGGCTCTTTCAAAACTGATAAACCACAAACAAAAAGAAAAATAATAAGGTTTAGAAGTAAATTCTTGTCTCAACAGCCTGTCCGCTAACATTCGCACAGCTGACAAAAGCTGCTCAAGCAAGTTGAAATGTGACAGCAGTGCTGAACTAACACACGTCACATGTCTTTACTAAAGATAATGCGCACACAGAATTCATCATTAACCTTCTCTAAAAGCGTCTTTGAGAGAAAATACAAAGTAACATATTTATATATAGAATCATAGACTGGCCTAGGCTGGAAGGGACCTTAGAGATCATTTAATCCAACCTCCCTGTCATGGGCAGGGACACCTCTCAACTAGATCAGGCAACACATGGGGACCAAACGGGGATCGAACCTGCGACCTTGGCATTATCAGCACCACGGTAAACCATCTGAGCTAACCAGCCCCCTGGAAACACCAAATTATTGCTTTTAGACCTTCAGTTAATCGGAAAGGATTTAGCTATTAGCACTGTGGGCTACTCATTGCCTGAGCTACAGCTGCTCTAGTACCATATAGGCTAACACCAGGCAGCAGGGAGGCTGGAATATGAGCCCTTCCTGCAGGATGTTCTGATGCTTGGATACCGTTTCCATGCTGAATTACAATGATGAGCCAAAACAAAGACTAAAAGCAAAAGTGAGGAACTCTGCAAGTTTTCTTTCATTTAAATATGTCAAGGAACTTGGCTTTTACATGGAGTGACAACTTCACTCTGCTCCTCTGAGCTGCCACAGAGGTTTGTGCAAATTGTAATTCTAAATCACGTAGTCCTATTCTCTTAAATGTCTTAGTTGCTCTGGCCTGGCTGCATCTCCTGTGCTGCATTTTAGTCAGGGGTTACACTGACTCATTATAGTGGGGAAACAGAATAGAGCAGAGGGAACTGTAGCTATTCAGTGCAGACACTAACTGAATTTCCACTGAATGTGTTAATTTGACTTAAGTGTATTGTAGAATCGAGTAACTGTGATTCAGTATCTTTGATTTACAAAAACTGTTCAGAGCCCTGTTCACCAGCAGAGTGATGGGGCAGATCACCCCATAGGAGACAGCTTATGCTTCTGAGCTCCTCTTAGGTCACATCACAGCAAAAATAAATTCTGTATTTTTTTTTTTCCTTGAACTTCTGTCACTAGACTGTGTTCAGGGTGTTCTTTTGCTCTGTTTGTGCCTGTGCCTTTGTGACGGTGTCTTACTGTGTCTCTCTCACATAGAATCATAGAATGTTTTGGGCCGGAAGGAACCTTTAAGGGTCATCTAGCTCCTGCTCTACATGCTCATCTCCTGCCTGCCCACACCAGCACACATGCCCCACATCTGTGTGTGATTCCTTCCTGGATGCTAACATGGTGCCTCTTCACCTTCCAGGAGCTAACCTGTTTCTTATGTCTACGTCAAGAGAAGAAACACTGACAGTGGATATTTTGTCTTGAGTCACAAACCCTTAAAAAGTGTCAACACATCACCCACATTGTTATGCGTTTTTGTAAAAATTATCTGAATGAAAGAAAGGGGAAGAAAATAAAAGGAGAAAAGAGAAGAAGAAAAGAGAGGTGAAAATCCAGTGAGGTGAACTAGTTTGGGAGCTGGCTGTATATGCTCACAGAAAATTATATTTGAGCCTAGAAAGCTCATGGTTGTTGATGCAGCAGCAGGAGGCTGACCTGTGCAATCCCAGCACAGCTACAGTGACACTTGATGCACATTTGGTCCCTTCCTAATTTCAACAATGAGACTTCAGAGAGGATGGAGCAACCTCCTCCATAGAGACACAAGACATGCCATTGTAGAAGCAGCAAGAGATCCATGATTGGTACAGAGAGAGAAACAAAAGGGAGAGCTTGGAGGCTGCCTGCCCTGCACAACAGAGCTGTGGATGAGGTATGGTGAAGAGGGAAGGAGGACAGAGGGAACCAGGGAGTGTGATGAAGACATGACTGGAGTCCTTTTTTCTTTTTTAACAGGAAAGATGATGAAAGAGATGAGCTGACATAAAAAAAAATACGTTTCTCTATTTTATACTCTGACCCAGCAGAACAGCAGTGGTGTTTACATTTTGATTTCTTTCATATGCTGGGAAATTTACTTAATCTGTAGTCTAGACATTGACGGTCATCGTAAATTTCAGCTATTTTTTCTTTCTAATAAATGGTATACGACTGCAGTTTTCATCTTTATAGGCTATTTTATGTTATGAAATGTGAATATGACCTCAAGGAGATCCAAATTTTGTCTATGTGCACAGAAAATACTTGAATCTGCTGACGAATATATGTCAGTGCTTTATGAGAACTTGGTAAGCAGTGATGGTAAGATATATTCAATGAGATTAATCAGAGACTAACTCATGGGCATATTAGCCAGACCGCACAAGTACGCGTGAAAACCACTCACACCCAAATTAACTTAATAGAAACGCTGTTGCTAACATAGCACAGTGCACTAAAGATAAAATACAGTGACTGGTCAAAGAGGAGAGCACTGATAAACACTTAGTCCATTAACTGTGCGATTTCCAGTCTAGTCACACAGTGGAACAGACAACAGTGGTTTGTGTTTTGAAAGCAATGGTACCACAGCACGACACACTACCAAAGCTGCAGTCCTGTATTGCTGAAGGCTTGTGCAGTCAGTGCTGAGAACATAACAAGGCATACAAAAGCTGCTCAGTATTATCAGACTGGAAAGATGGACCACATTGCTCAACATTAGCCTCTTCATACTCCCTCCACAGAATGCCCCCCATTATACTTCTGCAATCTCCTGGTCTGTGAACATCAGCTTATGACACTCTGCATACCAGCCTTGCTGATACGGTCAGTCTAAAAAATCCTAAACGGCATTCAGGGACATTTTAAAAGTGCTCTGCTCATGTTTCAATCAATACTGAAGTTAGAATTGACTGAAGCTAGAATTTATTTAAGTATTTGTGAAAATACTCTCATTTTCTCTCAAATATTTTAATTAAAATAATTAAAATAAATTAAATGTAGTGTTTTTTAAAATTTTTAAACTGAAAAATTCTCTCCCCTTCAGCTTTTCATCACTGAAAAGAGCCTTAGTGTTTGGGGAGTCTCAAAATCTAGTTTCAACATGGTTTTGACACAGTCTTCACTTTTTTCTTCTTTTCTTTTTCATAAAGAGACAAATTAGAAAAGCAACAAAACGATGTCAGAGGAAACTATTTCATGAGCCCTAAAATGTCCATTGGCTTAAAGAATTGCAGTGCTAGTCCAACCCTGAGCAGTTCTGTAGGAAGAGGAGAATTTTGTTTCATTGATATTCCACGGTGTTCTGCATGTTTGTTTCATTCTGCTTTATATGAAACAAACATGCTTATATTTTTGTTGTGGTAAATAATAGTCCTGTTATTGTAAGAGTGCTGCTTTTCTTGGCTTCCCATGGAAGATGAAGTTAGGCCTTCACCTAAACGTGTGCTCTGTATCCATCTCTCCAGCATTTTCTGAAACTACTGGTCTGTCAAATAAAGTCAAAACTGCTCTCAAAAATACTAAGCTCCTACAAGTTACATGAAAACAGGTGGCTAGGAGAAGAACGATCCTATTAGCATCCCCAGAATGGAAAGTTGAAAGATAGCTTCATTCAGTGCTGGAATTTGACAAGGCAGAAACATTTGATTAAAAAAATGACTCCTTCCATTGAAGAGACATCTTCCAGTGGTACCCACACCTTATTAGACACTGAGGAACCCGACCATGAGGTCTGACACCAGGCGAATGTAGGCTCCACTTTGTTCACTGTGTTTCTTACTAAGTGATGCATTCTTCCACAGGGTTGCTCTTTGTTTAACCTCTCTCTGCATGTTTGGAAAATCTGACACACGGAGCAGTGTAACTGCAGCTGCGTGTCAAAGAGCTTTTGGAAGAAAAATGACAACTAAATGCCTAAAGCTCTAGATATATTTGGCTGCGGGGAAACAACTGTAAAGGAAAGAAGGTAGCCTTTGTAGAAACCATGCAGATATCATAGAATCATAGAATCAGCCTAGGTTGGAAGGGACCTTAGAGATCATCTAGTCCAACCTCCCTGTCATGGGCAGGGACACCTCTCGACTAGACCAGGCAACACATGGGGACCGAACGGGAGTCGAACTCGTGACCTCGGTGTTGTCATTGTTGTCAGCACCGCACTCAATCCACTGAGCTAATATGATAGAGTCAGCTTGTGGAGTGTGCTGAGCAGGCAACTGCCCAGAATGGTAAAACATTCTTGGTGAGAGTGGTCATCAGTGGATTGGAAAACAGAGTTGTACTGCTGTGACAGTCAAGGGTTTTGGTGGGGCACCTCCTCCCAGAAACCCATAATTCCCTCACCCACGGCGGGAGCAACAGGTCTCCCTGCTGCCCTAGCTCTCCAAACCGTGGCCGTTCCACCCGCTCACTTCTTGTGGAAGCAGCAGCTTCCTCCCCAGCTCCCCCCACACCTTGGCAGCAGGAGGAATACAGCACACTGGGAATGCCGGGAGCTGTCTCTTCTCTTAGATTATGCTAAAACTCCTGCATGCCATTTTTAACAATCCTAAAGTCATGCTAGCTGCTGCAATAGTATTAAAACATGGGGCCTGATCCTATGCCACTGACATTGGAGAAAGTTTTGCCACTGCTTTGAATAGGGACAGTTAAAAAGCATATGCATTTAAGACAGATTACGCTTGGCAACCTCAGTCTGTAAATACATAAACTCCATGGATATTTAATTCTTACAATTGTTGTAATAGTAAGGCTTCAGTGGCTGAAACTATTATTATTTGTCTTTGTTGATAGATGATTTCAAGCTTTGTGGCCTGATATTTGTGCACAAGTTGAGCAGAGGTATTGCAGAAGGTTGTCTGTTAAGGGAAGGAATCATTCTGATTTCACTTAAAAAGTCCATTCTCATCCTAGAGATGTTACTGGTCTTCCTGGCACTCCAATTTTATGCACTAGTACCTTTAGCAGAATCAGTTATTTCTCTGAAACTAGAACAAGCTGCACAAGTAAACCCCATGGGAGAACGGTGCAGCGACTTGGCCTTGGGGAAAACTGCAGAGACAAACTTGCCAGGCTTCATCCAGTACAAGGAGTTTGCAAAACAAGAGCCTCCTGCTTAAAAAGACGGCAATAAAGTGCCCTGAAAAGAGCCTCCCCTTCACCTCTGTCTGCCCAGGTGTCCATAGAAAAACCTTCCTTTATGGTGAGAAGGGTGTTCTACACAAGCAGGATGAAGATTCCTACTGCTTGGGCAGCCTCTTGCTGCCCCCAGCCTTCCCAAGCTCCCCCTGTGCCAGGTCTGCATAAAGGAGCTCAAACACGTCACCTCCCATTGCCTTTTTTTGACTGAGAGCTGGACTTAGAGATGAGTTTATTTCTATGCAGGAAGAACATTCTTGATGCAGAAAATTGAGTTTTCTCTGAGAGGACTTTCTAGCTAAAGGTCAAAACAGCCACATTTTTACTTCTTCAGTGAAGTATTTTGGGGTGAGGGTGACAGTGGGAGGGTACTAGTGTGGGAGAAAGAACTATTTCTTCACCAGCAGCAGATTTGGAATACAATCCTTTGTTTCAAACTGCAGGAACAGCGACTTGTTTTAAATATAGAAAGATGGATTGGCTTTCCTAATTATGATATGCACCAGAATTACTACAGTTATAAAATTCAGTTTATGAAGCGTGAAAAATTGATAGAATTGGGTGATCTGTTTTCTACTGAGTCTTGTCTTCATGCTTAGCTGCATAAGATATACACACAAGGTATATATTATCAAATAATGCATGTAAGACTGGTTATTATCGAAAACTAATAACACACTTATTTAATGATCCCAAGCGAGCTCTGTGGTAATGTGTTACTGTTACATCAAATCAGTCATTAAATGCTGTAATAACCACTTTTGTGGAGTTTACTGGTACTATACTAAACCCCATATTTAAAGGTTTAACAGCTGGGTTTTTTTACAGGAAAAAAGCTTCTGCTGTCTATTTGCAGCAGAAGAGCAATCAAGATTTAGTTTCCTTTGCTGTATCGAACATAACATTTTACTTTTCTCAAAAAAGTTATAAACTACAATATATAATTTTCTATCAACTCATTTGCATCAGCATACAGACTACATGTGGGCACTAAGTAGCTCATGATTAACACTCATGCAGATACAAATTCTCATTTACTTATAAAAAAAAAGAAAAAATAATCCCCTACTGTATCTGAATGAGAGCCAAAATTTATTATTAATTTAATAACATGGCTTGTTTGTTCACACACAGAGAGAATTAGAGAATGTGTGACGTTCGAGAGCTGTAAAGATGTTTACATTCATCTTTATGAGTGAGCAAAGTGATAACTCATAACTGGTACAGTTATGTAGTGAGCTATTAGATCACTCCTCAGAGATAAAAGGTTAGAGCAGATTGAAGCCATCAGATCTTTTAGTGTCTCTGTGTAGGTTCAACAGTGAATATGAAAACATAGACCATTTTTTTACTTCATGCTCTAGCAAACTGCTCTGCAACTCTTCCACAATTGCCCTTGGTTCTTCCTATTTTTTCCACCCAAGTTGTGCTGACTTTGCCGCTCAGAGCTTTGTCTTTTACATCTCAACATCTGTATGAACTCATTATTCAACTGAGTAGAAGATCAACAGCTGTTTGGTTTTTTTTCAGAGACAGATTAATAGCTTGATTTTCAGTGGCACCAACAAACACATATCTAGGGAAATTTCTTATTGGCTTAAGCCTGTTCAGGGAAAGGGTAGTTTCCATATGCATTTAGTCTAACAATTTCACTTTAGTGGGACCTTTTTATTCCAATGCCATGGTGGCTCTTGAATAGAGTCAGCGAGTAAAGCTTGTTTTGCAATATAACACAGTAGCTGTGAGCACTCATGGGGCTCAGGGCACTCAGGTAGGATCAAACAGCCTGGTAAGGTACAGATTTGCAGCATCTATATCAAACTGCTAAACTCATTTGCTGTTTTAAAAGTCTCTGTTTGACTATATACGTCCAAAGATAATGTCAGTGATGCAGACATCTGCAGTAGTCGTTACCTTGGCTGTATTGCCACAAGCTGACCAAAGGGGAAGCTGAAATCTGCTGCAGCTGAAGAAACACACTTTTCTCACGGGCATTGCAAATAACTTCACTGAGCTGTCCTGGAGCTCAAACACTGACAGTGATCTGACACCCTCATAAATGCATCACACAATCAAGAAATCATCTAGCTTTCACAGATCTTACTACTTTGTATTAAATCAGGTGTTTACAGGTAGTTCCTTATCATATTTTTAAATTACAGAATCTATTACTGCAGCGTGTGCAATGCTGCCTGAAACTGCAACCCCGTTACTTAGAAGTATTGTATTTATGGCTCTTATTAATAAAACTCAGATGAAACTGTTATCTCTACTGAAGTATGTATAGAAACACAAACAGATACTTTCTTATATCATTAACTTTGATTAATACAAAGTAGATTTACCATAGTTTAAAAAGGGGACTGAGAACATGGACACCTGATTTACATCTAATGATAATTAACATCATTGGATTGATTGCAGCTATATTGATTTCTGCTAGTGGACTTTCAAAACTACAAAATGCAATCCTCCAACTTGTCAGAATTCATGTTGGCTGTGTCCTGAGCAGCAGTTAAACTTGGGTGCACTTGTTATTTATTTATTTAAAAAAAATCTTCTGGGAACATTTTTCTAGCTATGGCAAATAGGCTTTGGTTTCCACTTGTGAAGACAGGGCAATGCTTTACAGTAAAGTTCCTGGAAAATAATGCAGTATGTACTGTAAATTTAAAAAATAGTGGTAGCACACATTTCACCTTTCTGCAATTGATGCATGTGTATGCATTTCCCATCAAAACCTTTCAGTCATAAGGCTAAAAATATAGGCAGAGTGAGAGAGGAGAGAACAGATGAGATTAAAAACAGAAACAAAACACACTGTAGGAGGCGATTAGAAGAATAAGGCAGGGTTGACAAGGTTTATTAACTATCAGCCTTCCTGCAACAATATTTCAGCTCCAGAGACTTTCACCAAAATTTCCTTTAAGATGGTGGGGAAAGTGGGTGGGGATCTCATTTAAGTAATTGCCAAGGTGCATGACTTCCGTCAGAGCTGCAGGTCCTCAGAAAATGAAGTTCATGGTCTAATAGGTTCCAGTTACCTCTGTTCCTGTCTGCAGGTCATGCTGTAAAATTACAGCATTCATGCCTAGCAGGTGTAACACTGAGAGGAATTGACAGTGGAGCACAAAAGCTGTCCAAGGTAAGGGACCCAGGGAGGCTTCTGTAAAGCATCAGATTATCAGCTCTTCACAGTGGAAAACGAAAGGAGAGAGGAAATCTTATCTCCAGGATTTGGCATCAGTCAATAAGAAATCTTAAATTGGAATACAAAGACCTAACGGTGAATAAATTGTCAGCAGCCTTATTACACACATACACTCTGGGTAGATTTTTCACACAGGACCAAAGCAACTTATTTCTTCTATTATGCTCTTCTATAATGCACTATATTGGACCTAAATCTTGCAAGAGAGTTAGGGAGCTTTCAGATCAATTTGTTTCAGAACGTCTGGGAGGACTTACTGCATCAGTTTTTCTGCTATGATGTTCCATACTACAGACAAACAGTTTATAGGTCTATCTAGTTGAGACTGGTGTTTGGCATAAAAATATTAACAGAGCCTGAGCAACGCAAGACAACCTGGTGTTACCTTTGGTTTTGGGAGAGGACTGTTCAGACCTTACACACCTGAATGTGTATGTCTTAAGTAGAGCAGAACAAGATGAGAAATTTGATTTCTTTTTAATTATAATTTTTAAAATTCTAAAAAACTTTAAAAAAATTACTGATCTTTTTAAACTGTTGAGAGGATTGATTTTTCAGACGAAATGTAGAGCTTCTCATCAATGAAGGATGTAATTCTTTGTTGTTGTTTTTTTTTTTTGAAAACCAATCTTTAACTTGGTGGCTAATGAATACACTCAAGAGCAAGAACAATTCCTTGCTCTTTCTAGTTCGGGCCGGAAGTTTGATCTGAAGTCAATGACCTCCAAGATGAATGCCCTAGTCACTGGGTTATGATACTCTAGCCTTCTGCTTCAGGTGCTGCATCTAAACTTCTCATGGGAGAGCTACCTCACTTTCTACTGCACAGAAACCTCACACCTGGGCTTTCCACAACCCATGTACACAGCATAAGCACTCGGCTGAGGAATCAGTCTCTGCTTCACTGAGCATTTCAGTAGTACAAAACATAGGAGCCTTGACAGTGACAAGCAAGAGCTCTTTGCTGCTCAGCAGTCAATAGCCTGATTGCGATCAGCACTGGTGAGTGATGGATCATCTAAGGAGGAGTATATTTTTCTTCTCCCACCTGAGAATTAGAAATAATAGGAGCTTCTTTTCCTGCAGAGTATTAGAACAAATGCAGTCAAGATGGGAAGATGCTTAGGAAGGTGGGTAGCCACACATACAATTAAAATGACTTTTGAAGCAGCAGTGTCACCAAGATACAGCTATAAAGTAGTATGTCAAGGCTTAGCCAAAAAATCTATGGTAGCAGTTGTTTTGTGCATAGACGAGAACCTGCTGACCAGTTAGCAGAGAACAAATGAAGAATTGTTGTAGACTCCAGCGTCACAGAACATGAAATCTAACCTCTCTCTCCTTTTAAAAAGGACTATATTTCTAAATGATAGGAAGAATACTATGTGGATAGTCATCCAGGAGTGTAAAGTGAGAGCAGACCCCCAGCTACCCTCTGTCACAATTTTCTTCCAGTATAAAAACAATTACTTCAGTAACATTGCTCCTGATTTACCCTGGTGCAAAGATGATCCCAGCTCTAAGAGTGAAAATTGCCATATTATCATAATTATCAAGAAAAAAAATGAGAAAGCAGTTAGGAGTTTTCCAATGAGACATGCTTGAGTCAGAAGTTGTCAATTCTTTGAAACAGAAATATCTCTCAGAAATACCATTTAATGAGCTGCCAATGAGCCACAGAAAGGATTTCTGTCAGAAACCTGCCTGACTTTTTACCAGCTCATCTACACAGTTTCTGGGAGGCCTGAGTTTCTTTGGTTTACAAATGTAGGATGGCCTTTCTGTGCAGCATGATACATGTATGGTCCTTAAACTTCTTGCACAGAGATTGAAGTCCTGAGAAGACCACACCTAACTTCTCTTGAAGTTCACAGCTTCTGTAGAATCATAGAATCATAGAAGGGCCTAGGCTGGAAGGGACCTCAGAGATCATTTAATCCAACCTCCCTGTCATGGGCAGGGACACCTCTCAACTAGATCAAGCAACACATGGGGACTGAACAGGGATCGAACCCGCGACCTGGGCATTATCAGCACCACGCTCTAACTGACTGAGCTAACCGGCTCCCAGAAAAGAAGGTATATTGCTGCACATTATTTGTGAACAATAGAAAACTGGATCCTTAGAATACTTTGTTATTGCAGTAAAAAAAAAAAAAAAGAACCTACTAGCTCTGGGTGGCAGAATCTTAAATTTTGACATTTTCTGAAGTAAGAATACTTTCTCCTCCACCCCCAATGACAGTTTAAATTTTAAAAGCAGCAAGTTTCTACTTCTTACTCCATAAAGCAAGCCATTTGTTCTCTCCTTGCCATATTTCTTCCTGATTTCTGGCCAACTTAAGAAAATGGATCAACAATGCCAAATTCAAGCACTTAATTCAGTGGACAGTACATAAATGTACCTTCCTTGTGGAGCAAAATACACACCAAATCTTTCACATATATATGTATAAAACATACATGTGCCTATATTTAGATCATGCATAGGAGTGCATACGTGTGTGTATACTTCCATACACATATACCTTCCAGGATTTTGTATATACATCTATGTGTAAGTTTTTGGTTGAAACTTATTTTACTGCTGAATTTAGAGGAAGTAATAGAAGAAGGAACCATGCAATCTAAGGTAGCACAGCTTTTCCATCATCGCAGTCTTAATATTGAAGGAGGAGTGCAATTTTCAGAGAGGAAACTTTAGGTAACCAACTGAGGGGTAGTTCTGGGGTCTAATAATCCACAAGAGATAAGGATGGCAGCTATTTCCCCCACATTTCATATTCCTGTGCAGTCTGAGGCTTTGTAACCCACATATTTCACATGCCTACACATGAGTGTTCCTATATTCAGTGCGTTGTTTCAATCCCAGAGAGTTCACTTACAAAAACTCTTGGCTGAGGCTGTTGCTAAAAGAAGCAGACACTGCCACAGTGCAGGAATTAATCTCCTCATTTGTGGCTATAGCTCATCATTCAGGGATTTAAATGTGTATTGTGGAATAGCTGTGATGTGCTATTTAATTTCAGAAGTAGGTACATATCAGTGTTAGGTAAATTGATCCCTTTATCACTTAATTTCCTGTACCTCAATGAGATATTTTGAGGCTTAATTGATAAATGCTTGAAAATACATTCATGTCGTTTGAAAGGATAGAACAGGTGATGATATGTGATTAAGATGAGCATTTACAGGGACTCAGAAAGGCCATTTGGGTTTTGTAGATGCTCAGCTGTTAATTCATGTGCGACCTCTGCAAGGTCTCTGCTGCGAGAGATCCCAGGCCAGTCTCTCACTGAGGTTACATTGTCAGCAAGAGAATAACTGAGCTGCAGCTACATAGTCCTGACACACGAAAGTACAGCAATTGAAAACAACAGCCAAAGTAACACATATAAAGCTATTAATCAGCATGGGGTCCAAAAACAGATGCTCACTCCAAAGAGTTTAAATAGCTGCAGTGACGATGGTCCCAAATACACAAACCCTTAGACAAAAAAACACGACTGAGAAGGCTGACGTTCATGACCCTTCACAAGCAGCGCCAGATCTGCATGAGTCACCAAACGATCAGAGCAAAGTTGCCTATCCCCCATGCCTAGCCCCCATGCCAAGAGTTGCCGTGGCGTCCAAGAAAATTACAGGCAGGAGATGGTCGTGGCTTTCCAGCAGGGAGGAAACAGCTGGCAAAGCAGTCTTGGGGTTGGAAAAGGTTTCCAAAACCCTCTCTGAAATGGATTGAAACTGACATTCCCACTGAGGTATGACTGCAGCCGAAGTACAATTTTCCAGGATCTTGGCAGAAAGAGTAAATTAGAGTTAAGGTTCCATTTTAAGGTTTATATTTTTGAGGGTGGGGGGCTTGCTGTTCCTCCAATCCGTAGTGGGAGAGTCTCCCAAATGTGCAAGAGTGTTACATTAAAATAATACGAAGTGGAAAAGTGAAATACCAAAACCAGCTTCAGTATGCCAGAACTAACAACACCAACTTCTGAACCAGGAGGGATTTTCCTTGTCTGATCTGGATGAGCAGGGTTCTGCAGGAAAATGGTAGGCCATCCTGTGACATAAGATCATCTCAAAGTCCCTGCTCACAGCTGATCTGAAATAAGGGGCACAAGCAAACTTTACTTTGTTGTGGAACTTCTTGATTTGAGTGTATGACCACGTGACCTCAATTTGAGTGGTGGCTGGTGACATTTTAACACATCTTTCTTCATGTGTATTTCATTATACGAGGATGGAAAGAGAATAACACAAGTAGGCTTTGATACCTGAAAACTTGTCTGAACATACCAGTCAGGTTAATAAGAAGGTGCCTTTCCTTTCCATAGCCTTACTTATAAAAGCCCCAGGATATAGACTAGGAAAAAAGCAGTGCAGTTATTAATACTAAAATATTCATAAATCAGTGTAAGTTACTGATACCTATAATACCATACATATTAATAAGACTGCCCTTTTTCTTTATCATAAAAAATACCAGAAGCTGTATCAGCTGTTCTGCTAATGTGCAGGACTGTCCTTCATCCCAAACCCATGGATTTTGCACCATGTAGACCGGGTGAATTTTAACTGTGGCTCAGTGCTTTGAGAAAAGCTCAGGCTGGCCTTGGCACAGACATGAAATCCCTTGCTAGTTAACAGCTGAGGAACTCCAGGGGGAAGATATCTTTTATTTCTCTGGGGACAAAAGGGATCATTCTAATGAACAATAATGTTCTATAGCAAATTACCAATGGAGACCTACCAACGGTAATTTCAGCCCACGCCACTTGGCTGACAGCACACAGTCACAGTGGGATACTGCTGAGCAGAGTCTCTTTTTGATGCTAATGGAAAAGTTTATTTCCTAGTTCAGGCCTGAGACCATAGCACCTTGCATTTCCTCCAGTGTGGGGATATCCCTGGAAACATTCAAGGTCAGGTTGGACAGGCTGGACACTCAAAGGTGTCCCTGCTCACTGCAGGGGGACTGGACTAACCGACCTTTGAAAGTCCCTTCAAACTTCTGAAGTTCTTCATACTCCACCTGTGAGACAGGACTGGGTGCCAGGGACATATCTGGTAAGTTCAGTTATCTGGCAAGAGTGCACAGCCAGGCACTGGCTCTGATGCTGCACCGCAACGTGAGAGGTACCAACCTAACTAGAGAAGTGAGCACAAGATGTCAGAGCTGCGTGCATGATATTTAGAAGTTTGGGGGGTTTTTTTTGGTCAGAATGGCAGAATAAACTCCAATTTCAAGTAATAGATTTTTTTTAAATTTTTCTAAATTTCACGTGCTTAGAAATAGCAAAATTAATAGGCCTATCACACAGGAGAAAATATGTATCATTTTCACCCAAGAGTGAAATTCTTTTATCAAAGGTTCTCATTTCTAGATATGTCTGTTGCGTTATGAGGAGGCACCAATCTCTGTTGCAAAAAGGAGACGCCAATTTCTGTTACATTAAGAGGTCACAATTGCTGTCGCAAAAAGAGGCAACAATTGCTATTACAAAAACACAGCCAAACACCATGGATAAAGGGGCAAATCAGTTTAGCAGAAGCTAAACCCCCTTGCACGCCAGGTTGTTCTCAGATATCAGAGGGTCTGGGCGCTCAGGCATCCCTGTGGGGGAAAAAGAGGCTCAGCCTGTCAACTGATCAAAGAAGTCAGATGTTGTCCATGGTGGTATCTTCCCTGACATCCCCCCTCTCTTGGGCCATTTTTATATTATTTGTTAACTTAAAGGTGGAGCTTGAGTGACACTGGTCATGCATATAGAATCATAGAACGTTAGGGGTTGGAAGGGTTGGTGTAAATTTTCCTCGCTTCCCGTTTAAAGGTACAGACTAGAAAAATTTAACGCGCAGGCTCAGTGAGGGTAGCTTTTGGGATGGAGGTGTGTTTTGGTAGTATAATGAGATTATAATGATCATAGTTCACCCAAAGGACAACATCTATCAAAAGATGAGGCTCTTGACCCAGCAGAGTAAATGTTCAGTCAACTGGCTCCTTGACATCTCCAGGTTCCTTTGTGTTCGCAGAGCTTGAACACAGTATCTCCACTCGGTTCGATGCTCCATGAGATTTTCTCTTAGAGTCAGAACATCAAGCTCCCTTAATGCTACCAAGCCTTAAGGTTACCTTAGAAACCTTTGTGAGGAGAGCTCCTTATGCACCAGCTGCACGCTGTCCTGGAAACTTTCTCGACATTCCGATGTGTGAACAGTGCTATGTAGGCAATTAAGTAATTTTAGATAATCATCCCACATCAAATGCTGTGAGAAAGGTTAGTTTTTGAGGCCCAAGCAGTCTTGCAACATTTTATCCAAGATGGTTGCCTTGCAGTTAGAACTAAAGTTTAGGCAAAGGTGCCTTAATCCCACAATATCCCTGATATGTCTCCCATAGAAGACACGACTGAAAGCAAAAATGACTCATGAACGTCTCCTGCAAGTGTCTCAGTGCCACAGTCTCTCCCTCAGCCAGGTAGGG
>NW_009733562.1:15975-28631 GCF_000703405.1 Apaloderma vittatum
TAACAGCATTTGTAAACTTTTAGGTCTGGGCTGGACAACATCGATCAAACAAAGCCTGAGTCATATAATCATAGAATGGCCCAGATTGGAAGTGACCTTAGAGATCATCTAATCCAACTTCCCTGCCATGGGCAGGGATGCCCTTAACTAGACCAGGTTGCTCAAGGTCTCATCCAACCTGGCTTTGAACACCTCAAGGGAGGGGGCATCTACAAGCTCTCTGGGTAATCTACTCCAGAGTCTTGCCACCCTCGTAGTGAAGAATTTTTTTCTAAAATCCAATCTAAACCTATTCTCCTTCAGTTTAAATTCATTTCCCCCTATCTTATTGCTGAACACTCTTGTAAAAAGTCCCTCTCCAGACTTCCTGTCGGTTCCCTTCAGGTACTAGAAGGCAGTTATAAGGTTCTCCAGGCTGAACAATCCCAGCTTGCTCACTCTGTCCTCTTAGAAGAGGTGCTTCAGCCCCTGTATTATTTCTGTGGCCCTCCCCTGGACCTTATAATCTATTTTGCTTCTATCAATAGCGTCTGAAAAATAAGAATGGGAAAGAGCAAGTAATAGTTGACTCACTCAGTGATTTCAATCTGTCACTTGCACCAGGTGAGATAACAAAACAAGGAAAGGGGCTGCTGGTGCCTGTCTGGTGAGGAACAACTTCTCTGCCTGACATATTTTGTCATGGCAGATGACCCTACAGTGCTCATGCCTAGCTGCAGTCCAGCATCATCCTGCTGTTACAGCCTAAGATACCAGAAAGGGCAAGTGAACTTGATGAGAGCTTGCACGAACTTGTTTCGAAACTGCCTCAATTTTGGAAAGAAAAGGTCACTGGGAAATATGAACTTGGCAACAGAGGTGGGGACCGTGGTTAACTACAGATGTAATGGGCACTCTGAGGACTCAGTGCTGAGGAGGGCAGGGTGACTGCCAAGGACAGTCACCAGAAAGTGAGGGCCAGCACAAAACATGGAGGGGATTGTGAGCCTGAGCAGTAGGTGGCAGTTGTGGAAAAAATTCTGTCCAAGTGCAGCTATGAAGGGAAGACAAAAGGAAAGCTGCTGGGAGCAATACTGATGGAGCAAAGAAAGGAAGAGGATGGCTGTTATCATAGAATGGCATAGGCTGGAAGAGACCTTAGAGATCATCTAGTCCAACCTCCCTGTTTTGGGCAGAAACGCCACCTCTCGACTAGATCTGTCAACACATGGGAACCGAGCAGGAACAACAACAACAACAACAAGGGAAGTTAAGTTTAAAGGATGCTTCAAGGGGAGGTTTCCTCCTGGAAGGCAAACTAAGAAAGAATATGAGGTCACAAGAAAGAAGATAAAGCAAGGATGAGAATAACTCATCCCACATCAAGGAATGAGAATAATTGAGTTCACAGATAAAGATTTCCAAACAAATGATTTACTTAACAGGCATTCCCAAGAGGCACACTTGGCTTTTTTCCACTTCATGTATCAGATAAAGTCCTTTGGATTTCATGGGAAGAAAGAAGATAAAAGATTATTCCTTGCATTCTGCATCACGGATGTCACAGCTGCTGGTAGTAACGACCATTTCTTTGTGTGGGAGCCAGGGACACTGCCTCTGCTCTTCCCCTTCCAGCCTGGGGCATTGACTTGCACTAGTGGTTGGGCTTCTCTGCTGTTTCACTCCTACGAGAGAAGGCACTGAAAAGCTTCTCTTTCAGTTGTGGTTTAATGGGCAATCCTCTTGTTAGATTTTACAAACCCAACATTTTTCCTCAGCGGGTAAAATTTATTCTGACTGCATCCAGAAGAACATCTCCATGCCCTTGAACATCACTGCCCTTTGTTGTGTGCAGTAGTGGCACGTCCCTTACCCACAATGTTTACCTTGCAACCGTAAAATGAAATAAAAGCGGGTAGAAAGTCTTTAGGGAGCTCAAATTGCACTAGTTAGAACCTATTTCATGCACTCTGTCTTTACAGAAGAATAAGAAGAAAAAATGCTGATATTTCAAAAATAATTTCCATTCTACATCATAACTAAAAATTTGAAGATCAAAATTTTTAAAAGAGACATTTCAGATATTTTCAGCTCATGACTCATTTCAGTGTCCTTGCAACAAAATGTTTCAGTGCGACTGTATACACAAATTGGTCTTGCCTCCCTTTTTTCTCACCCCTCAGAAAAAAGATTATCTACAGTAAAACATATTATCCTTCAGTGGTGACATATTATCCTTCAGTGGTGTACTATGGCAGGAGAGTTACAATCAAATTCCACGCCCCCTGAATAAGTGGTGTTTCCCACAGTGTATTCCATATATCTATTGAGTCTCGTAATGCAACAACATGCTTAGGTAGAAAGGAAAATAAACAATATTTTGGCTAGGTAATCTGGCCTGAGACACTGTAAACTAACTGGGCCAAGTTTACTGTCTGACACTGAGACAAGGGGACACAAAACAGCATACAAGCATGCTGTTAAATTCTCTTATCCTTCGAAACAGGATGGCTGTACACTGACTGCCTCCTAAGGATGGTTCCTGGCTCACGTAATTGTTTGAGAGAAGTGCTAATTGGCTCAGGCCAAAGTCATGCCAAGAAATATTTTTACAATTTTATGATACAGACAATAGTATTTTAGTTTCTGGGAACATTCATGGCAGCTGCTTAATTTATTAGCATAGAACCATGTGCAGCCGCAAATTACAAGTCCTTTAAGAGAGCATTCTGCATTCCGCAGTTCAAAGCTGAAGGACTATATTGTTTAGATTTTCCCTAAGAAACAATTGAAAAATGTTGAAGTAATGGATATTTTCTCATAGAGAACACTGATTCTGCAGATGCTGCACTTTTGCTTTGAAAAACAGGAATGAGCAACTTGTACTTAACAAGACCCAAATTTTAATTGAACAATGAATTCTTTAGGCTTTTTTCCATGTCAGCTTTGCTACAGCTTTTTTTTTTTTAATAAATAATCATTCTTAACAGTTCTGTGTGTACAGAGTAGTACTGCATAAGTGGGAGAATGAGTTTCAATGAGATCAAAGTATGCAATGGTGCACAGGCTAACTCCTACTTAGCCAGAAAGCAGCTCTTCTACTGATAAGATTGCAGGACCAAAATTTAAAACAACAACATTCCACAAAAATTAGAAGCATACCAAGAGAGAGAAATATTTCTGGGGACTTGCCAAATATCATGGCAGGACTCTGAGTAGAAGTGGACCACATTAAAATCTCTAGGTGCCCTTCAGTTTCCTTAATCGCAAGACTGTCTCATCTTTATTTGTCCCCTGATTTGATTCAGCTCACATCTCTGATTTCCCATAGAAAATGAGCAAGGATGCTGGGAGGAGAGAAACAATTCCACTATGGAATTACAGCTCATTTTTTTGCATGCACTGAAGCCTATATATAAAATAGAGCATGAGTCCTATGGAAAATATACTTGGTGATAATGTTGGGAAAGGATAACACTACCCATACCAGATGATTCACATTACAAAATAAAGTTGAGGGTAATGTAATTTTTGGTACTTCTTCAATTCTGAGCGACTGCAATATTAATATTCCTTTAGCATAATTTTACGCCTTTAAAATAATTTCCATTTGCGTGTGTCAGTGTAAGAAATATTCAGCATACCTGTTCAGATTACTTTTGTTAAGAGAATGTGATTACTTATGAATAAACTATGTGGCCAAAGGTTCTAAACAGAATAAAGTTTATGAAAGGTAAATATACTAGGGTTTATGTAAAAAACCACAATCCCAAAAAATAAAGCTGAGGTAAGAGAAACCAAATTATCGTGTTATTATGTTGAGATATTGTCTGAACACACAGCGGAGCAGAAAGTCAATGATTTGAATGTTACTGGAGCAGGGATATCTCAACTAGATTTCTGATTTAATGATAGTATGCATCTCATATTTGAAGTCTGAAGAGCAAAGTTGATCATAGAGTCCAAAATTTCCCTGACTTCTTTTAAGATCTTTGTCACAGTATTTACCGGGATGTAACAGTTGCTTCTTTTCTATTGCAAGTTGGCCATAACACTCAAACATCCATCTAGTGCTTAGAAGGAGTTTTTCAGATTTAAGAGGTATATCAATGTTGCTGAAGTATTGCTGGGGATTTCTGCAGGCTTTTAAAAGTTTCATTTCTGTTTACTTGGCTTTTACATGATACTGCCCAAAGGGGAGAAGAGGAAAAATTCTGATGTGAATGAACTTCGGCTTCTGCTAGTGCATGGGAGAGCTCTGAATGCTTCATCAATTTTCAGAACTCTATAAATACAGATGGAGCAAAGCAGGATTGGTTTTGTCAGTACAATTTTATTTTCTCTGTCTCTCTCTTTTCTGTTTTGTTTTTGTTAAAACCAAAAAGTGAAAGGTGACCTGAATTTAGATACTTTTTATTTCCCCAAACTCCTGGTGTTCTGTAAGGGGCTAAAAGTTGGTGATAGTTCCAAGCAGGAACTATTTGTCCATAAGTAATCTAACACAATTGCACACCATCTGTAGACATCTAGCAGTGATCTAATTTACATACTGGGGATTTGGAGAGAGAAAAAATCCTCCCTGGAGGCTGCCAGAGCCAGTCATCCCTGTATAGTGTGGAGTGGTTTGCACTGGTACACACATGGAAAACTCAGAAGCTCCATTTGTTGTCCAAATCTGCCCAAACTATCATCAGAAACGAAAGATCCTGAATAGCAGGGAGAGGTAAAGGGATGGAGTCAGTCATGAAGCATCTATTTCATAGTTTTCCTTATCATCATCTATAACCTTAAAAGGGACACTCTGACTCTAAAGGAAATATTTCAAAGACAGGGAATACCTTATTCTATTTAACACACACACACACAGTTGTATAAGCAAAAATTATATATTTGCTATTCAGCTGTATCAGAAACACATGTAATCATCTTGTTTTCCTCATTTTTATCCTTTCAGTTTTTTATGTGCTGTCCCTGCCATGCATTAGTGAGAGCTTTTCAATTTTGTTTCCTCTTCTCACTTTCCATTCTACTTTTTGCTTCCCTGAGTAGGTTTAACCCCCTTCCTGCTTCCCAGACTCTCATTATATTTCCATTTCCCTCCTTTCCACTATTACTCCTCTTCCTTATTCCATTGTTTTCATCAGGGCTCCCAAAACATCTTTCTCCACTCATAACACTCCAAGTTCTCTTCCCCAATCACCTTCACCAGGCCATCACCCTTTACAGTCCCACCAGTTACTGCTATACACAGCTGCACATTTATTTAAGATTGCAAATAGCCCCATTCCTTTGCTCAGCCTGGCACTCTGGGGTCCTGTTCATACCAATTCCACTTTTGCTGGCATGAATATTTACTATTAAATCCATGAAGTTGCTCTACTAACATACCTTCCCCATTATTTAATGACAAACGTTCCTGATCATGATATTTGGTGACTGACATATGCTGCTAAATACTATTTCAGCTCTGCTTGGCCTCCTGTATTAGCAGTGCTGCAGCTCAGTAAAATGTACTTTATTCCTCATGTTAGAGGACAGAATGAAGAGGCAGGACTGATTAATTTTTACAGGGACCTTATTAACTTTCAATACTTCAGCCAAGCCTTCTATTCCTTTTTCCTCCTCTGACAGGATAATCTGAGGCTATTTCTCATCACATGCAAATCCCACCAACTCTCTGGAGACGACTCATGGAAAGCACAACAGCATCACTTTTGTGCTAATCCAAACCTTTTCCCAGAAGGGTTGAACATATTTTTTGGTAGATCAGCACTAGTTATTGTGCTGTGTTGCACTCTGTTGTCCTGTCCCTCTTTCTTTGCCTTTTGGCAGGTTGTCAGATAGCATTAAGATGATCTTAGTGATGTAGCATTGTACGTTTAGTTTTGCTTGTTCTTTGCTTAAGAATAAAATCACAGCAGAACATATGTTGTGAGTGGAAGGGGCTGAAGAGCGTTAGTAATCTTTTGCCCTCGAATTCTGGAGTATGAACGTAGGTGCACAGGCCTGCTTCTCACCAGAAAGAAGACTTCAGTTCTCTCCTGACTGTCTAATCCACGTCCATTTCCTCTGTAGGAGAAAGTTCGCTCAGACTATGCGAACTTTTCTTTTTTGACTGCTAGTTAATTAGATACACATTTACAAACTTCATGCTTGTCTGTGAATCTCATCACTCACATGGTACTACAAGACCTTTATAATAGGCTCGGTTCAAGGAGCTGTGCTCATTGTCACCTCACATCCAGCACAACATTGCTGGCTCCCCATCGGCCTTCAAGTTTATTGGCAAACAATGTGACCCTTACAATTAAACCATGACATTACAAAGCAATTTTATCAAAGTGGATCTCTAGCCCACCACTGTGCTCCCGTGAAGGTCATAGACTCTGTTGTGTGGGCAGCTTCAAACACAACCTGAATACAGTTAAAGGACAATCCTTTCTACTGTGCAAAAAGCCTCAATCATATTCCCAAACCATGCTATAACCTTGAATAAAGAGGCTTTAGCATGGTTGAAGGCAGAATTTAGGTCCCTTCCACACTGCAGAAATGGAGTCATGCTTTAATTGTATTGCAGGGATAAAGATATTGTAATTGGGTCCCCTGGAATATATTTTTCTTTAGATATAGCTAAATGTAAGGCCTTAAATCTTTCAAGGACATGAGATGTCATTCTATCTTTTTCAGTACTGGTATGAGACGAAAGAACTGTGAAAAATGAAGGGAGAAGACATGAGAATGACTTTCACAGAAGTACGTTGACTTATACAAGTTGAAAAATTGACCCCAGCCTAGACGGTAAGGTCATTTTATCCAGCCAAATAGAATAAAATAGATGTTGGTAAAACAATTTTTTTAAAGACTTAAGATTAATGTTTGTTCTTTACCTTCAGAAAACTATAGAAAAAAATCTCATATTTATATGTGCATATATATATAAACCAAAAGTATTTAACTTAGGGAATAAGTTAAATAAAGCTCTGTTACTTCCTAGTAGAGAAGAGTCATCATCTTTGGACTCTGAGGAATCTGATTTAATAAGGCTTTTCTTAAGATTTCCATCGTATCCTCAGCCCAGTGAGAGGAATCTGGCCTCCAGGATCCTCAGAATCCTGCCCTTACTCTGAAAAAAGCTTTTCTCAGTCCTATTTCCATTAAAAATCTGGGGCCTCAATAAGAACAAGGCCTTCTGACAGGTGCCAGAGCCTTGATGCTGTTTTCTTTACATCAAGAACATCACTTCCACAGAGCAAAAATTAAGAATGAACTTCCCAGTCTCTTCCCCTCCACCAGTACAACAATGATCAAACAGTTAATAAGAACAGCTAGAGCTTGGGGGGAAAAAAAAAAAAAAAGAGATAAGATCTTCAAGGAAGTCATGTGTCTGAAGAGTCACTTTTCTAATCGTAACTATATGCAATGCCTCATTTTTCTAAGATGTTTTCTAATCTGATTCTTTATATTCCTTCCCTATTTGCTATAGCTGGACTGTCCTTTTTGCCTTTTTTTCCATTTCACTGCTATAAACCAGTCACAGCCACATGAATCTCTGGGATCCTGAGGTGGCTTTTTACTCTTTCCTTCAGGCAGCAAAACATCTGGCAACTGTTTGCATTCAGCCCCAGATTGTGAGGGATGCATAGTGTCCAATTTTCGTAGAGTATAAACATGAAACAAAAACCTACTGGAGTCAATGCTGTCAAATAAAACCAAGTAGGTCATAACCAGCTCTAATGTGCATTTCAACAGCAGGATCATGGAAAGACTAGAAATGGGAAAATCATGACGAGGACAAATCATTGCAGGCAGTCACATCTGTGCTACCAACTGCAGTTGCATTAAAGGAAACATACTATTGGGTGATTTTTCTCCCTCCTCCTCTAAGCCTCTAAGCCTCTAGTTCAGCTCCAAGGTGGCAGGCAGAGGTTTCCTATGTACTCTCCAGACTAAAAATTTTTCACGTACATTTCTTGAGAACATTATAGGAAGATTTCCAGCAAGCAATCGAAAGACTCCCATGCATGCCAGCAGTCCAGATGCCAACAACACTACACCTCAAGTGCCAAGAGAAAATTCATCCATATTGCAGTCACTGTATCTGTTTGCAAATTAATTTCCTTGAATTTATTCCCATTACCGAAAGAAAACAAATTCACTGAGAAATGTGCAGCCCGTAGATAATCCAAACAAAGCATGTTTTACAGATGGGAGATTAGCTAACAAAATCTGAGATAATGCTGTCTCAGCTCGGTGCTAGATTACTTGCACTCATCCCCGTCTTACAGATTATCACAGGAAATAATTACAGGACTTAGAAGCATGCCTTCTTTTGTCCACAATGTCCCTGGCAGATTTTGTAAACCGGATCGTTGGTTGGTATAAATGTGTTCAGTTGCACTGCGGATGTGCTGCTAACTTGTACTCTCCTAGAAGCTGATTATAAGTTTTTTAGTCAAGTCTTCATTTTAGAGCTACTGATAGAATGGTAAAACTCTGCAAAAGAGTATACCTAGACTAGCTAGTCTAGCCATCAAAACCCTTATGTAACTTTCAGGAAGGCTTGTCTCCATCCCAATACAAACTTGGATAATCACTAGATGGTTTTGTGCTTCTGTTTTCTTCCTGAGAACTGAAATTAATTTTACCTCTTACTACTTCCTTCATTGATTTTTAAAGCCAAAAACGGTCTGATGGAAGTCAGAGAAACTCTTTGACGTCACACAATGGGAGAGAGGGTCTCCTCCCCCTCTACTCTGCCCTGGTGAGGCCACATCAGGAATATTGTGTCCAGTTCTGGGCTCCTCAGCTCAAGAGAGACAGGGAATTGCTTGAAAGAGTCCAGCGCAGAGCCACAGAGATGATGGAGGGAGTGGAGCATCTCCCTTATGAGGAAAGCCTGAAGGAGCTGGGTCTCTTCAGCTTGGAGAAGAGGCAGCTGAGAGGTGACCTCATTCATGTTTATAATCATGTCAAGGGTGAGTGTCAGGAGGACAGAGCCAGGCTGTTCTCAGCGACGTCCAATGACAGGACAAGGGGCAACTGATAAAATCTGGAATGTAGAAGGTTCCACAAAAATGTTAGGAAAGACTTTTTCCCCATGAGGGTGACAGAGCTCTGGCACAGGCTGCCCAGGGAGGTTGTGGAGTCTCCTTCTCTGGAGACATTCAAAATCTTCCCGGACGCGTTCCTGTGTGACCTACTGTAGGTGATCCTGCGCTGGTGGAGGGGGCTGGACTAGATGATCTTTCAAGGTCCCTTCCAACCCCTGACATTCTGTGATTCTGTGATTTTGAGTATGATTTTTTAACTATATCATATGGGCATGTATATAAAATATAAACAAATCTTTTAAAAGAGTAAATATGTTAAATATCTTAGAACAGGACTGTATCAAAAAACTCAATTGTGTATTTGCTCACATGCCATTTACTTTACCTGATGAGAAAAGGGATACGATAGCACTGACTCAGTGTCTTCTTAACAAAGCTACCATAACATATCCATCTGACTGATAGTAAATACAACAGGACACAACCCTGTCAAGCATATAGGCATGGGCTTATATGTCTACCCAGCCCCACTGTATTTGTCACACTGGCTAAAAGAAGCAGGGAACTGTTTCACTCTTCAAGAGCTTGAAGCTACAAATTCCCAGAGAAAATGCAATTTTATATATATTTAACATTTCTCCTTCCATAAACTTATTTTCTTCTTGAACCCGCTCTGTCTTTTAGCTAGAGTTGCTGTGGCAAAGAATTGTCCAGCTAACCTCACATGTTGAGAACAACTGCATTCCTCTGCTTATTTTGAACCAGCCACTTGTGTTTTCATTTGATGCCCCCTAGGTCATGTGTTGGAAGATACAGAGCAATCAACCATACTCACCCAGTCTGTGATTTTATAGAGATTTACCCTCACATCAGTCAGCTGCCTCAGGCTGAACCGTCTGTCCTATTTTCCAGGCTGAAGAATCATAAGCTACTAAGTAATTTCCTACATGGAAGCCATTTGATGCTTTTCATCGCAGAGAAAAGTCTCAATGCCTTGTCATGTAACTTTTAGGTGACCAAAGTTACGAGAGCTGAATACCACCTTTTTTGTTCAGAATTCCCAGCCCAAGTGAGTGCCTCATTGCATTGAAGAGTAAGAGCTCCTGAGAATTTAAATGGACAAGACACATACTAATAGACAACATGAGGCTTACTTCATTGAGAAAGTTTTAAGATATACAATGTACAAGAGCTTCAGGAACAGACATGGGAACTGATTCCATTCTTATTCATGCCAGCATGCCTGAATTTTCCCCTAAGATGTCAGCAGTGGTGCAGTGCCATAAATGACAGCAGAATGAAGCTTATAATGTTAGTATTTTAAAACCTTGCAAGAACATGCACACACGTCCCAGTGCTATAAACATTTCTAGAAAGTGTGCTTTGAAAAGCGTTTGACCTCCCAAACTCCTTCCCTTCAACAGATAGCACTGCATGATGCATATCTACAAAATCCCATCAGCCAAGCCATTCCTTCTCTGGAATTCCTTCCAGGCAGAGGATCCAGAAACAATTTTCTTTAAACACAAATGCCACCTCACAGACAGAAAGAAGAAAGCAACTATTTTTTTTTTCATGATTTTCATTCTTTTCAATGTGAAAGGGAAGAAAGAAGCGAAGATAATTAGTTGGATAATTAACTTATTTAAATAGAAATTTTGCATTGCTATAGTAAGTGACATATAAACAGAATTAGGGAAAAGGCCTAGCAAGTGATAACAACTAGGACTACACTATTGCAAACCCACAAGATTATTAGAATTTCCAATGCCTGTATACTTAAAGATGCCAAACACTGCTCAATGTGCCAAGTGATTTAATTTGTTCCTCTGGCTTCCAGCTCATACCGTCTTATCTGGACATGACTAAAGGAAATATTTTGGGATATTACCTTCTGAATTTAAATGGCTATAGCAATGGCCAAAGACACAGCTGTATCAAATCCAGTGGTTTGAGTCACCTGGCTCCTGAAAAATACATCCAATCAGCCCTGCTTTAACTACATATTCTGGATGTAAACAAGTCTAAGTAGTCTTTTTAGCATTCATCCCCCTCCAAAATCCTTACTCACTCTATCTGTGGCCAAAAAAAGTCCCTAAAAACCATTACTTGGGTGCAGAATTTTTTTCTGCTACATATTTTTCCCATTTTCTTGCACATTAATCAAATTTTAGAACTGACAGGATGACAACTGGTAAAAAGGATGACAAGATCTTTGAGAAGGAAAATATCTGGTGAACAATACCTTACGTAAGCACTTTTTGGTAGATAGATTATTATTTACTAAAGAAAAAAGTAAAAAAGAAAAGTGATGTATGCTATTTGATTACTGTAATCTAGTAAATGTGTATCTTGGCCATGATAAAAGATACAATTAATGTCTCTTTTTTCTGTTCAATGGCCTAAAGCATGTAGCTGCAGCTATATTTGCTGAAGCTCAGGGGATAAATTGCACTGAAATTTTACCCAAGTGAATTCTGTTATCAGATGCTATAGGTAAATAAACAATTTATTTCAATAGATTGCTGTATTAGTGCCTTATTAAATGGCACAAGATTTGTATTCTTAAAAAAACGTTTTTAAAAAATATATACTGACGATTTTTTAGTAAAAAAAATACTTTTAATTAAAAATATTAAAGCCTTTCCTTTTCCAAAATGAGTCAGAAATAATTTTCTGAGCATTCTCTCAGCCCTAAATCCTTCAAATGAAATATCACTCTAGATTTTTTAATTGATTTTTTTTCTTTTTTTAATAAACTAGCAATAGTATTTGCATTTTTTCATACTGATGAATTCTGAGCAAGCCTCAGTTCAGGAGACTTTTATGATACTGGTAAACACATATGCAAAAATGCATCAGTTCAGATGGAAGGGCCAGAATCTTCCAGGGACAAAATTGTCCAACTGCTGTTTTATTTTCACGCCAAGCCCGTGTTCTCACAATATAGTCTTCTGATAGAGCCACATGATATGGCTTTTAATTTAAACTGCTTTTTGTCTCTGCCCTGCTAACAATATTAGCTCTGCATAGGTAAAGGCCTCAAGCTAATATAAATCAGTAAATTTCATTTTAAGCTATTGTTCTTCATCTTTCCATACTGTGTGTAGAACACAAAGACAACTCAAAAAGCTGGTTAATTGCCTTAGGAATTGCAAGTTCAAAGTCAGGCTCAGAGAACACAACATTGCAGGATGAAGAAAAGCTGTAGTTTAAACATGAAAATTTTTTTACAAGTATTTTGACTACCCTCAACTGAGTTTGGTGATATGATCTTTCTTCACTTCAGTGCTGCTGGTGCATCACTCCTGTTGTTAGTGAGAGATGAAATCCTAACATCATCCAGGGGGCTTATCCCAGTGCCATGTACATTATCTTGTGCAGGTCCAGAAAGGGAGACTTAAAACTGCCAAGAACTTGCTTGAAATTGGATATTCACTAAATCATAGAAAAGTCAAAGTTGGAAGAGACATCTGGAAATCTCTAGTCCAACCGTCTCTCAAAGTAGGGCTAATTTCAAAACTGGATCAGGATCCCTATGGCTTCTGGCAGCTGAGTTATGAAGATCTTCAAAAACGGAGATCCCATGACTTCTCTGGACATCTGATCTAATACTTGACCAGCTTC
>NW_009733562.1:28662-55037 GCF_000703405.1 Apaloderma vittatum
TTTCCTCTCTTCCCCTATTTTATCCAGTTGGAGTTTCCAGTGCTGTAGCTTTTGAGCATTGCTTCTTGTCTGTTTGTTATGTCCCTCTGAGGAAATTGTGGCTTAGTCTTCTCTATGATGTCCATTCTGGCAGTAGAAGAGTGAAACTAGATTCCCCAGTGGTTTTCTCTTTAAAGGTTAAAAAAAAAAAATCCATCTAGGGATTTTGGTGCTTTTGAATACCTTCAGGTACCAGAACTAGGACATGAAGCTTCTCATGACTCTTCTAACAAGCATCCAGCACTACTTCCAAAACTCAAAACAAGGCCATTTTTTGCCTTTCACAGTCAAATTCAACCCAAATACACAAAGAATAATGTTGTTAATACTAATTAAGAGCACATAATTCACACACAGGCAAGTTTTATATATAACCAGTGCCTTGAAAGTCAAATAAGCAAATCAAAAGCTCAGCCTGTTCTGTACCCATGAAAAAAGGTGTTAGCTAAAGCTTTAATATTTTTCTTGTCATCAGCAAACTACATAAATCCAGTTAATGAACTCATCGGGTTTATGCCTGACATTAATAGGAAGTGAAAATTACCTCTAGACCTATCAACATTTACAATAGAGCACTATGAATCTTAAGTATTGTTAATGATAATTTCTTTAAACAGAAGAACAGTGTAAGCATCAGCTTTATAGCTGGCACCATGAACAGTGGAGTCTCACAGACAAGATTAAGCATCAATAAGTAAACATCATTCCACAAAGCAGGTGGGGGGCACCTTTCTACACTGCCAAGCCAGCATCTGCATTAATATTAACATTATTCATATTATAAAGTTCATTCAGCTCACTCAGGGCTCGAGCAAGATTACCAGGGTCAGCACAGAATTGCTGCAAGAAGACAACACAAGCGTATTGTAGCAAGTACAATAAGATCTCAAGTGTTGAGCAGGGTGGAAACGCACAGTCCTGCAAAGGAAATTGTAGTGGAGCAGTCCTTGGCAAACCAACCATTCCAAGGAAGTTGCAAGAGGAGAAAGGAGTGTTTTACAGAGTCACTGTAGCATCAGGTCCTTTTTGGGTAATCTCATTTCTGCGTATTAAATAAACACAAAGGAACCTCATGCTCATAGACACATTTAAAATAAATCACTGTTGCATCCTGGAGTGAGTAATCCTCTCTCTTATCAACACATAGATAAGAATTAGTCATCACTGCACTGTTTGCAGAAATATATATTTTTTTTTCTTAATTTAACTGTTCTGGGGAACCTCTGTGAACCAAAGTGTGCTCTCTAACACATGCCTGGGCTTTTTTTTGTTAGTTTGTTTTTTTTATCTTACACAAGGTGAATGTCTAATTTGGAAATAAGAAAGAATTGCAGCTGTTCCCTCTTATCAAGGTTTTGTAGTCATAACCATAGCCTACTCTGGCAGAAAGCAGGTGGGACCAACTCCTGAATGAATAGGACCCAGGTAAGCTTTGTGCTGGAGTTAAGTCAGCTGGCACTGGCTACAGCTGAAAGCCTGGTTTAAGGAATCTTTGTGGGAAGTACAACAATGGTCATCCACTAGCGATTCATACAAGCAAACCAAAGTAGTGAGGTCTGTTAGTGAGCAAATAAAAGTTAAATGCTCTCAGCTATCAGAGCACATTTGCAACAACAAGCAATCTTCAGCAGAATGGAAGTGAGAGGTATTCAAGCAATCACATTGCAGTACAGGATATGGAGCCTGCATCTTAAGCTCGGTGTTGTAATCCCTATCAGATGGCTGAACTCCATGCTGAGCAGCAAGCCCTTAAGCCTAGTTAGCCTTTCCTATGCATTACATCTCATTTATGCAGACTTTTTTTAATGACCTTTGAGTTACAGCAAACAAGTAAGATAGCTCTTGTGAGTTCACAGAGAGGATAACCAAGAAAATGAATTTCAATCTTCATTCATTTTCATGACCATAAAAATTTCAGTACAATTGTGGGTACCAGAACAATAAATATTCCCCTACCAGCAGCCTCTTTACAAAAGCAACACAAGTATTAAAAACAGTGAGGTAGGTCAAATGTCTCTTAAGGTGCTGGAATACACCTTGCCTGCTGAAACATGCTTACAGTAAACATTTCCAAAGCAACACGAAATCTTAGATGAAGATATGACTGAGGTTATGCACCCATATGTAGATTTGTGATACTCAAGTTAGCTGGCTATCACAAAGCAGAATGGGCAGAAAGACGATGGCACACACTCAAGACCTCTCTGAGTATCAGTTCCAGCAGCAGCAGCCTTGGCAGCCAGCTGTTCACACAGTGCTGCTTCAGCAGCAGCAGAAAATTCCTGGCTGCAAGCAGCAGGCTCCTTTTGTGATTGAAAAGGTAACCATTAGCACAAGTGACATACTGCATCCTATGTGCATGCTCCCAGGAAAGAACGTTTTCCACAAAAAAAAGTAATTTCAGTCTTGCAAAGAGAAGACTTCAGGGGGACCTAATAGCTGCCTTCCAATACCTGAAGGGAACCAGGAAGGCTGGAGAGGGACTTTTTACAAGAGTGTCCACCGATAGGACAAGGGGAAATGGGTTTAAGTTGAAGGAGAATAGATTTAGATTAGATCTTAGGAAGAAATTCGTCAGTACGAGGGCAGCAAGACTTTGGAATAAATTGTCAAGAGATGTTGTGGCTGCCCCCTCCCTGGAGGTGTTCAAGGCCAGGTTGGACAGAGCCTTGAGTAGTCTGATCTAGCTGAGAGGCGTCCCTTCCCATGACAGGGAAGTTGGATTAGATGATCTCTAAGGTCCCTTCCAGCCTAGGCCATTCTATGATTTTAAATCTCCTTCTCCTCCCTTCCAGCTTTTCTCTCTTCATCATGGGATTCCCAAGAAATGCAACCCAACAGGGCTCAGAGAGGGTTATTTTGATGCTTGATAGATGTTTGGAGTTTTTGCCACCATGGAAACCACTTTCCTCTCCCTGTGGATAATCTTCTGAGAAGATCTCATGTGAAGAATGTTTCTCATAGCAGCAGGAGCACTGCAAATGGTCCCAGTCTCAGAGATAAATGACTCTTTTGTTTTGCTTTCCCAAAACACTTGTTTTATCTCGGAAATCTCTCCCTTTATAGTTTAGGCACAGCCTTGACATCTTAAACACAAGCATTTGCAGGGGGAGTAACACAACAAAATGAGATTTTCAGATGCTCAGTTTAGTTATAATGTGGTTAAAGTGATCAGTTGCTTGAGCTTTCTTACAAGGCTCTTGTTCAGCTGGAATTCTCCCAGATGAACAAAAATACAATTAAAAGACATTTGCAATCTTAAACAGTTTTTCTTAGTTCTTCAGAAACACTTAATCGGAATTATGCTGCTCTCTGTAAGAGATTGGGAAGATGGAGTTTAACTTCAGATTTCACAGGTTTGTTAAGACTATTTTTCAACTTATGCATTTGGGACTAAATTTCCCAGTCAAAAAGATCAATACCCTGTTAATCAGGGCTGCCTATAAATCATGGCTGTAACTCAGCTGGAATCAATAAACTTTATGACAGTTTTCACTACTTGAGGATCCAGCCCAAAGTCACAAACATAGGAAGCTGTCACTTTCTTCCAGAGGAGAACAATGGCTGTGGAAACACCAAACACCTGAGAGGAGTAATAGCAGAAAGACTTCTCTTGTCAGCGGGGTAGGTTTGCACTTTGTTATATTTATATAATACACTGATGGCAGGATGAAGCTTAATGGGTTAATTAAGGACAAAATTGGCACATGGTCCCATAAAAGCATTTTGAATTCCAGGCCTTTGTAGAAAGCATAATGCAGAGGATTTAAATATCTATTTCTCAACATGAATAAACTATGCTTAAAGTGCTTCTGACCCAAATTTCCTAATGTGAGTTTGGATTTAGGGCACTTTGTTGAAGCTTATAGCATGACTTTTTCAAAGATTCTAGCCTTCCCAGGCCTAGCCCATCCTGTGCCAGTTACTCCAGAAAATCAGAGCTGCTTCTAAAGCCATCCACCAGTAATTAGAATATGAGATTGAAAACTGGGCACAATTAAAATTAACTAATGTGCTGCAATGAGCTCATAGCTCCTTAATGTCTGTATTTCCAGGATTGCAGTAACAGGAAGAAAATTGAAATCATTAAAATAGGAAAAGGACATAAATTAATAGTATAGCAGTCAAAAAAGCTACACTTAAGTAGGAAGAAGAGCAGGTTCCATTAAGATAGAACTTATTTTCTAGAGGAAATGGTGAAAATTCATTGGCTTGAGAAAGTAAAAATTTAGAAAAGGTCCCATAAAGACCATCTTCCATTGTACTGAGGAAGCTGGTGTCATACATTTGGGTTTACTGTTCAGAGATACGGAAGACGCTTGTGTAAAGCGAGAACTGATTCTTGCATCAGACCTTATTATATTTGTAGATTACAAGCAAAGCCTGAATCATTAGTCAAGTACATATGGAATCATGCATGTTACATTCCCTTACATTGAGTAAAATCCCCTACGTGGATCATACCTTAATTCCACTTTAAGATGAAAAGCTTACTTAAATAAAAAGATCCTAACTAACATGTGTTTATTGTACCACTACTGACATTAATTCTTCTGTGCTTACATGTCTAGAAATTTGGGGTATGTTGCATGTTTAATCAAGGTGTGAACTTTACAGGAACAGTTTGCAAATAATTCATTGACTAGGAATCAAGGAAGAAAATAAATTGTCCAATATTTGCATTCTTTCCACACAGATGCAACTTGTAATAAAAGAAAAAAAGGAAAATATTTAGGAAAAAGCCCCACCAACAAAGAGTACCCATATTGTGTAAGTAGATGGTGGGGGTTCATGGCATCATTTGAAACAAAAAAGATCACCCTGCACATTCAAGTTTCTACCTAAACCAGGTATAATATAAAAAGCTGAAAATTCAGTTACTGTCGTTCTTCCACTTTGGAAGAACATATATTTAAATACTGTTATGCAAGTCACCTCTGTTGTTTGGCATTACTGTGAGAAGAATAGGGAATATGTATGTTTTAGTGATCAATAGATATGACTGCATATTTCCAAAGAAACCTTAGTATTAAAACTAAACAGTAATAAAAGAAATTAAAAGATGTGGCTTAGCCTCATTTGGAATTATTTTTCATTATAATAAGACACAGTTGCAATGACATTTTTTCTTCTTTAAAGAGCAGCATATATTTCAACACAGTTGAGGGAGAGCAGGTAACTCAAATACTCATCATAGAATCATAGAATGACCTAGGCTGGAAGGGACCTTAGAGATCATCTAGTCCAACCTCCCTGTCGTGGGCAGGGATGCCTCTCAACTAGATCAGGCTACTCAAGGCTCTGTCCAACTCTTGCCATTTATGTAGTTTCTCCTCTTCCTGTATGTACAGCAGTATAAATAACAGCTTCCTTGGGCCTGTTGGAGAGGGTCCAGAGAAGGGACACAAAAAAATATGAGAAATCTGGAGAACCTCTCCTACAAAGACAGAGAGAATCGGGGTTGTTCAGCCTGGAAAAGAGAAGGTCCTGGGGAGACCTTATAGTGGCCTTCCAGTACCCTGAAGGGGGCTACAGGAAAGCTGGGGAGGGACTGTTTGCAAGGCCATGTACTGACAGGACAAGGGGCACTGGTTTTAAATTAGAGCTGGGTAGATTTAGGTTAGATGTTAGGAAGAACTTCTTTTCTGCGAGGGTGGTGAGACACTGGCACGGGTTGCCCAGAGAGGTGGTGGAGGCCCCATCCCTGGAGACATTTAAGGTCAGGCTGGATGGGCTCTGAACACCCTGATCTGGTTAAAGATGTCCATGCTCACAACCCAACACATTCTGTGATTCCTGGATTAGGTCTTGCAGCACTCTTTCTCTGTAGAACACAGGAGAGAAAGGAAAAATTTCATGCTGATTTCAACCAATCTATGCTGAACAGCTCTGCTTATAACCTGTGTCAGAAACAGCTGCGCAACACAGTCTAAAAGTCATGCTTGTAAAGCTCTTTTTCTTTCTCTGACCACAAACCTTATTTTCAGCCAGCAGCAAAAGTGTCACTGGGGTTTTGTTTTCCCAGGTCTGGACAGCTTCAGGAACGATAAAAGTAGAAGAAAAATGAACACCACCTTTTCCTGCTGGTCCTGCACATATTGCTGCAGCCTGCTTATGTGGTTTAGAGTTTACTCAGAGGACAGGAGTGGAAACCATTCTGAAATGCTTATTCAATAAAATCAGACAGCCTCATGCACAATGTTTCCATGCTACAGGGCTAAGAAGGATTTTCCTCCCTGGGAAAATCTCCTCTTGCTTTTCTTTCCCCCCATATATATCTTACACATGTTTATGTGGCATTTAAAGTTCTCCCATCCACCACAAGTAAATAAAGCAAACCTCAGTGTTCTGCTGCCACTTTTTCCTCCTCCTCGTTCTTCCCCTGTGTTTGAGTCACCTATGGAAAGGCCCGTATGCTTGTTGCTCTGCGCAAGATGCAGGACTCCTCTTGCACCATGTAGACCAGCAACTGTCTGGAGTCACATGCAGCAGCTGTGGGGATGGCTTGAGTCCAATCTGTCCAAAGTAGCCACCTTGTTCTCTGGGAAGTCCTTTCCCTTAGATCCATTTTTTTAGTTTGGGGGAACTGGCACACAAGCCCTCTATTTGAAAGCTAAACTCCAAGAAGAGTGGGTTGTCACACTGGTGCAAGTCCTCTTTGCTAAAAGTCTTGTTTCTCCATCTTCTCCTCAATGATGCTACTTTATTTTTCAAGACTTATTGGAAAACACTGTCTACAAGGTAGTCTCTAGGTCTTTAAAATGCAATTCTTAGTATCAAAGAAAAAAGAGGAAAAAATGCAATACGTTTTTGAGTCAAGTTGCTCTGTACAATTAAGTCACGTTATAAAAAGCTGCTCCTCATAATAATAAAGCCCTCAAGCTTCCTACCTCTTCAGTTAACTCAGTTCTTAGGCAGTACCCAAATCTTCCTTAAGCTACTGTTTTCCCTCTCAAAGCTCACTGATGCTGGTCCTTAACTGGCCTGCAGGGACACCCAATCTCAAAATACAGCTTCCTCCTCCTAAAACCTCATTGATTTGTGAAGGTTTTACAAGAACTGTAGTGTACAGCTTCACTTATGAAAAACGGAAAATAAGAGGTAGCCACATGCACAATTACTAATTGACACGCAGAACTTAGTGGAAAATATAGAACAAAAGCAGAAGCGACGAGTACTGTGCACACATGTGTTTATAGCTGTGAGAGATGGGGAGATGGAGGTGGGAAGGGATGCTGAGAGGGTTGGTTTGGTTTCTTTTTGGTTTTACTCCCCCATTCCCCTGCCCCATATTACCTGTGACTATTTTCCATGAAAGCTCTTTGTTCATGCCAGTATCAGAAAAAAAAAAAAAAAAAAATTAAGTCAGGGACTCTTTCATTGAGTTAAAAATCATTAAATTAGGAAGGAGAAGAATCTGGACTGACTTTTTTAATGACTTTGTAAAAAGTATGGTTATGCCAAGGACAATGCACTGTATATAAGTTTATAGGAACAGTGCATGGTTTCTTTCTATTTATGCTCTTTTCCCTGTTCATGTCAATGTCATTCAAATAAATAGGGCAAACTTTTTGAATAACGAAAGAGAAAGGAAAACTTTTATCATTATTCTTATTGCAAGAGCTTGGAAATTGACTTTATTACACATATTCATTGGATGGTATTTGAAAGACTATAGAGGACTAGAATGCCTGCTAAAAATCTTGTCAACATTGACATATTTGATTTATATGGCTCTTTCCATAACAACTATATGATTTTTAAATTATACCACATTTCCCCACCAAGTAGACTGCAATCCTTTTTCAGTCATCTTCCATATAATCTTACTCCAAAGTATCTGTCTTTGTAACATGTTGATCATTAGAATAATGCATATTTGATGAAAACTTGCAATAAATAACATTTTGGACACTGTTTCTAGTCACTGACTGATGTACATACTATTTTGTCTGCTGTATTTAACTAATGCATCTCAATTTTTCCAATATCTGAGGGGCTTGTACAGTGCAGTAATAGAGAATTCAGATCACCTACTTTCAGTTTCTCTTAAGGAAATAAAAGATGCACTAAGTTGTAATTCTACACAAGAAAATACTGTAATTCAGGCTGTTGTGCATGAGGTAAGAAGGATTTAAGCAAAAACACTGTCTGATTTACCTTTTTACCTACCATCTATAGTAGCTATTTTACCTGACTGATATTCCAGATCTTTCCCAGACAACTCTTAAACTACAAGCTGCTTATTGCCTTTTTTTTCCCCCCCATCCATCTAATGTTTTGTACCTGGTGATTTTTTATGGGGCTTGCAAGTAAATCAATAGTGACAAACTTTTAAGAACATGCATTAAATGACTCAGCTGAGCACTGAACATATCAGCCCTTTTTCTGCTAAAGCCTCTCTCACTCAACAGAATGAAGAGTGTCTGGATTAAAAGTATGACTAAGTTACATTTATTTTGTTATACCAAGAACTTGCTTTGTAGCACAAACATCAAAGACTTAATGGACATGCTCCATTTTTTTTGGATCTTGTACATTAAGAATCTAATACTTCTGGATATTACATTATCTTTGCAACTCGCAAATGAATAGTAGTAAAGTCCTTAAAAATGTTTGCATCCCTAAAAAGTTCTGTTTACCCAGGCACTTTGCAAGTATGATTCAAAGCAACTTCTCAGTAATAGAACACAGGGGAAAGCAGGGGCATGGGAATGCTCTGGAAGTGAAAGACAAAAATGAAATGTTTTCTCATTAGAAAGAAATAAAATTGAATGTTTGGAGTAGGAAACCTATACTGCCTGACATTCATACTACAGATTCCGAGGCAAGGCTCAGGCCTGATCCTGCAGCTGAAGAACTGTAGAACAGGTTGTCCTTGTACCGCCGAAGTAAAAGCTTAAGGGAGTTTATTAGGTGACCTTGGTAGAAAAATAATTTCAGTTGTTTTATTTAGTTGATGGCTTTTCTTTTTATTTTTGATTCTCTCCAAATGAATGTCAAATATAGAGGGCAAGAAAAATTAATGCCCAACATGAGACTGGAGCTAGGGATCAATATATTAGCAGGATCTCATAGACATACTCATTGCAAAATAAAACCAATGATTTGTTCAGGACTCCCTTGCAAAAAAGCTTGAGAAGTCAGGAGTCCAAGTAGGACATCTTCATGTCATTATAGAATGGTGCAATAATAACATTCTCCTAGCCTCTCTACCCTTAAATCAATTTTACTAGGTCACTGCTTGATAACTGTCTGGAAAGCTTCCAATTTTTTGCCTATTTCAGCAAGGCATTAGCAAAAAAATTGTCTTTTTTATTTTAGTCTATTTAATTTCAGTGCACACACATGCAGAATAAGTCACTAAAACAAGGCTGCAGAAATTGAGTAATTGATATGCTTTTATGGAATATTTTACAAAGTGATGGGAATCATTTTATCTTCAATATATGCACCAGTCCAAACAGCTACATAGTTTGCGGGAAAACATTGCAAGAAAGACAAATTTTGAATAAATTCAGTCACTGCCCCCAGTAACAAAGTAAACCATAGCTTTCAGGTTTGGCCATAATGAAACATAGTGTCTCAGGTCATCATGAGCCACAAAACCTCAGCTGAGGTTGTAAAATTCTAAGGTGTGCTTACAGAGCACAGATTTTTTAACTCATGTTAGGATAATAATTACTTAGAATAATTTCATTTCTAGTGATGGGAGACATTACAGGAGATGGGAGAGATAGGTAAATACATAGTTACGTGAAGAAAAAACTGAAAAGCTAAGTTAGCTAAGACTTCTGTCAGCTAGTGAACATTATAAGAAACCAGACTAATATTCCCTGTGAAAGCATTCTGCTGATAGGAAAAGGTTTGTTTCTCGGTTACTGCACCATCATGACTACATTACCCAACCAGAGAAAAAAGATGCTTAGCCTCTGATTTCAGAAATTCCACATAAGTGCTGAACATTCATGCTAGATATTAATTCCTTGCACTTGCCAGCAAATCAGGCTTAAATATCACATTAAATATGTTTATCAAGTGCCTAATATTCTGAATAAGGAAGAAAAAGAAAGCAGAGACTTCAAAGATAAACATCTGTGATAAGCACCTTTCTCAGTGCCCCTGAAGGTACATTTTATGCGACCTTGCCTCTATCCTGCAAAACTTGGTGCTCAAATCAAAGCATCAGGCCTAAAACCCTCAAGCAGAACCTGTGCAGTGAAACACTGGATTCCCTTTAAACAAAAGAAATGAAACTCATTAGTCATAGACAGCATGGATTCATGAGAGGAGAAAGTCCTGCTTAACTAATTTAATTTCCTTTTATGATAAAGTTGCCAATCTAGATGTGGTTTTTTTGGATTTGAGCAAAGTTTTTGATACCATTTCCTGTGGTATCTTTCTGGACAAAACGTCCAGCACACAGCTAGACACGTCCATGTGTTGAGTGAGCAATCGCCTGAAAGGTCGGGCTCAAAGAGCTCTAGTAAATGGGGTTACATCAGGCTGGTGGCAAGTCACCAGTGGGGTTCCTCAGGGCTTGATTTTATGGCCGGTGTTCTTTAATGTTTTTATAAACGACCAAATGTACATTAAGTAAGTCTGCTGATGATACTTAACTAGGAGAAGTTGTGGACTACCTTGAAGGTAAAGAGGTCTTACAGGTAGATCTGGAAAGGTTACAGAGCTGGGCAATCTCCAAACATATGAAATTTAACAAGAGCAAGGTCTGGATTCTCCACTTAGGAGTGGGCAATCCTAGTTATATGTAAGAAATGAGTGCAAATAGGTTGAAGAGCTGCCCTGTGGAAAGAAACCTAGAGATTTGGGTTGATGGCAAGTTGAATATGAGTTAACAGTGTGTCCTGGCAGCCAAAAGGGCTAGCTGTGTCGTGGAGTGCATCCAGCACAACATTGCTAGCTGGATGAGGGAGGCAATTGTCCCGCTGCACTGGTGTGGCCCCACCTCGAGCACTGTTAGCAGTTTTGGGTGCCTTAATAAAAGGCCATCAAACTATTAGAGTGTGTCCAGAGGAGGGCAACCAAGATGGTGAAAGGTCTTGAGGGCAAGACTTATGAGGAGCCGCTGAAGTCACTTGGCTTATTCTGCTCAGAGAGGGCTGAGGGTTGACCTCATCACAATTTACAGATTCCTCAAGAGGGACAGGTGAGGAGGAGATGCTGATCTTTCCTCTCTGGTGACCAGAAACAGGACACAAGGAAATGGAATAAAACTGTGTCAGAAAAAGTTCAGATTAGACATTAGAAAAAGGCTCTTCACCAAGATGATGGTTGGTTGCCGGAACAGGCTCCCCAGGGAAGTGGGCACAGTACCAAGCCTGTCAGAGTTCAAAGAGCACCTGGATGACACTTTTAGTCATATGCTTTAACCTTAGGTAGTTCTGTGAGGAGCAGGGCCTTGGACTTAATGATCCTTAAGGGTTCTTTACAACTTGAGACGTTCCATGATTCTGCAGTTCTGTTGCTAAGACAGGACAGCAATGTTTTCTACTTTGAATAACAGAGCTACCTGGTGGAGGATGTCAAAAGAAGTGGTGGTGGTGGTGTGGTGGAAGGATTGATTTCCCACCAAAAATCCAGATGGCCTGCTAGGTTTAAACAGCTTGTTTTTTCCTGCACTCTAACTAGGTGTTTTGATTACCCTGCTGTTGGTGTGGCTGAGGGCAATGATAAGGAGGAGAAGATGAAAGTAACACTCCTCCTTCCTCTGAGAGGAACTTAAGGAAATTCCTGAAAGAGTTTACCAGAATAGAGACACTGCTTCCAGCACTAGTCTACAGCTCAATTCAACATTTGTTGTTTATTCTCACTGCAACCAAGGCTCAAGGAAATAAAGCAGACATTTTGCTTCACAGCCAAAAGAGTTTTAGAAATAGTTGGGCTATTGAAATTGCTGGTTGTTAGGGTTCTTTTTCTTTTTTTTTTTGAACTGGTTTGAATTTATGTGTAATCTTCAATTTGTGTAATATATTAAAGAGCCATGTGAAAAATAAGGATTTGTTCAGGATGAAAATATTTCCCTCCGGGAAATTTAGAAGATCTTATAGTTAGTGTTCTGGTGGAAGTTTTGTAGTGATGGATTTTTGCTCAGAATTATGCAGAAAAAAGGAAGAATATTTTTTTAGGACATTTCAACATATATTATAAATGGAGCAGTGGTTGTCTTTGACTATGTAAGGAAAGAAAACAAAGAAGTAAAAGACGAACAGCTGTCAGAACCATAATAAAAGGACCTACTATACAGAAATATTTAACTCTAAATGAAGGAGGTCTTGCATTATATTTAATGCACAGCATTTGGAAATCATACCAGCCATGGATCTGCTCCAAGTATAAGGCACCAGAATAAAAGTAATGCGTACTTCCAAATTTTTTTTTTTTTTTTTTTTTTTAAGGAGAAGGGCACCTTACCACAGATGGTGCATCAAACTGTCTTTTGGCCTAGATTTGCACCAATTCTCTTGCTTTAGTCTTTAACGAGCAGCTAAGACATTAGCAGATATGGCTTCTGCAGGCAAAGCAATGCATATATGCTTTCAGAGAGCTGAACAGTCAAAAAAAGCTTGAAACAAATGTGTTAGCCTGTTCAATAACATAATGTCGTCTTCAGAAGAGAATGCCAAATCTATTTCTGAAAGCACAGGAGACATGATACACTTGTCGTGGTCCTCCTCTGTTTTCTATTTAATGAATCTTTTTCAGACTCCCCTTTCAGATGGAAAAGAGCAAAAACATCTAATGTAGCTTTGTAGGCTTTCAGTTCACGGGTTGTGCACTACTTTGTATTTTCAAGTTTCCCCTGCAGAACAATGAGCCATAAAACAAAGTAATACCCTCCCTTCTCCATTAAAGTACTTCCTATCCTGCTGTTTCAACTTGAAGTGAAATAAAATATTTAAACAAGTAAATGAACAGAAAAGGAGGAAGTACAACAAAGCTAAACACGAGAGAACCTCTTATGGCAACTTCAATACTGCCAAACTGTCCAAGCTTCCCTCATACATCAGAGTTCTCTATTGCATATCCTCCTACATCCTCACACATATGAATCCAGAAGGCATTGTCGTTTTAGGAATGAAAGCTGGTCTCAGCCCATGCAACACAGGTATACAGCAGTGCTGGCACTCAACAGAAAAACAACTGGAAGCAGAAAAAAAATATATTCTACATATCAAAATTTCTTTGGAAGCATTCAGAAGACACTAGATAAATAACATCGCAATGATACTATAATTCTCACATTAAAATGGTAGAGAGTGGAATGTAGGTACATAAGACTACACAATCTTCTCAATGTTGCATAGATGCTGAGCTAAATAAATATCTGTATAAAAATAAGTGTATATCCATGTATAAAGTGCCAGCAGTGAGGGACACTTGGAATCGAGTGCTTCAAAGGGACCCCAGCTCCTATGTGATGTCAGCACTGGCCAAACCTTCCTAGGTGCAAGTCAGTGGCAGAAGGTATAGTCTGCTTCCCTAATGAGCCCTACTCTAAACTCATAAAACACCTTTGGCTAGAAGTTTTAAACTAAAATTATCATGTACTGACTTTGTTATTTCCAAGGAAATAGAGAAATAGAGGGAGGAAGAAAAACAAATCTCAAATTTGCAGTTCAGTCAATAAGCTCCTTATAAACTTACAGTGTTGGGACTTTTTTTAAGTTACATTTTATCTCAGCACTTAGTCACTCCACCCTTTTTGGATGATTTCTCCATGACGGATATCAAATACAGATATTTGCCTGTCAAGGTTGGTCTCCATCCTTCTAAGCCTCCATTGTTCAGCTAGAAAATAGGCAGCTTCTTATAGCTGGTCTAGTAAATTGACTCATGAGGTAGAAAAAAAAAAATAGCATGAAGCACTAGGCCTTAGTGCACTCCAGTGAACAAACATCTAAATAGTGGGAAGAGACAGGGTGAGATAACAACATGGCCAGCACTGTGAACTTCTTTGTTGACATCTGTGTTTTCCAGTGATCTTTGTGATAAATGACAATTTGTCTTAGCACTTTCAGTCTCCCACTGAATACTTCAAAGCCTAGGTTTGATGATGCCTACATCAGGTGTGGTGGAGATACCAGCCAGCACGTCCCCTTTAGAAGGGCAATATTTCTGCCGTGTTGGCAGTGTCCAATCCAGAAAGACTGGAAAGGGAGATGCAGTTCTTCACATGACAAAAGCTCAAACTGATGTGGGTAGATCTGATTTTTCTATCTAAAAACCAGTGAATTAAGAGCATTTCAGGAGCTCAAAAAAAGAAAAGATTTAAGGACCAGATGCATCAGTACATTGGGAACAATACTTGAAACCTGCCACTCTCACTTAGGTCTGTCTGCTGTTGGTCTGGAAAATGCTTTGCATATTTTGACTTCACAGAAAACATCGGTTTCGGTTAAATCCACAGTTAGACCTCGTGCCCAGCTGATATTTGCATCTTGCACATTCTGCTAGTGATACATTTGCACATTCTACCACTGCAGCATCACACAAGCTTGCTCTACACCTTTGCTGTCACTTGAATATGCTGAAGACGACTTGAAAGACAAATAGGGCTCCATTCTTCAGCAGTGTCATTTCAGCACCTTTTATAAAGGTCATTCGCACTTAGAAATGAGCCAGTTAGAAAACAGTTAGGCATCTCTGTCAGAATGACTTTTAGGTCACAGAATACACAGGGCCTCAGCTCTGGTATGCATCACTCCCATTAAAAAAAAAAAATTGATATAACACATGCATGCTAATTAAATAGGAAACAGAAGTATTTTAGGAGGATAACATCCATTATTACAACACTGTATGCATCTGAGACAAAGCTGACAAGTTTCATGGTCATTTTCACCATAGTCATGGTGAAAATATTACATTTTATGGTTTGTTGCAAATTAGTGAGAAAATACTTTTAAGTGCAGTTTTAAATTAAGAAAGCAAAGCAAAGATTTAATGGTCCTTATTTAGTCGAGTTAAGCAAAAGAAGAAAGCCCTTGAACAACTACAAACACCAGCTCGTGATCTGTGCCTCATTAATTCCTTTCACACAGCTAGGAAGTGGGAGAGGCAAAGACAGCATCCAACAAGTGCCTTTGTGTGAAGATGGATTTTTTTTTTTTTTGCTGTTCTTAATGTAGAATGTGAACAGAACCCACAGAACCAGAATCCCAATAATTTGAATTGACCTAACCTAAGTTTTACTGTGGGAAAAAAAAATAACAACAAAAAGCCTGCCACCCGAGGCAAAGAACAAGGATGCAATGCAGAGTTTGCAGAAAGCAGACAAGCCCCAATACGTTGCAGTAAGTGTTAACAGTTTTTCCATCTTCAGATCATGTTGATATCATTCACAAGGGAACAGTAGAAAATTGTTGAGGTGAAATATAAATTTTGCCTCCTTCAACAATGAAGTGTCATTTACAACTATAAACTTGACAGTGCACCATTCCTGTCTGTCAGCTGAGAGTTATGGCAAGTCACAGCTTCAGGGTTTAGCTTGGCCTACCAGCAATCCAGTGAAAAAATTGTGGCTCCTTTCCAGAAATGCTAGCAAAACACCTTCCACGGAGTGTAACGTGGAGGTTTCCACCTCAAAGGCCACAGGATTTCTGAAGGCAGCAACTTCACTGTGATTGCATGGCCCAGCCTGCATAGCTATCATGTTTAGGATTTCCAGAGATTTGACAGCTCTGTTTCAACACATGCAAACCGGGTCACTGTACCAAATGCACCGAGCACAATTGTAGCTGTAAGAATCACATAGAATGGATGTTTGCAAATCCTAAATCTGCATAGGAAAAACCTTATGCCTTCCTCTATAGCCTCAGAAAGTACACCACCAAAATAACATAAATTTACATCTTTCAACAGCCTTATGTATTAACCAGAAACACAGAAATTGTCTTAAGTGAAGGCAGGAGGAGATTCAGGTCATTCAAATCTATCCCAGTTATGACATTGCATATTAGAGTGAACTTTAAGCATCTGTTTTAATGCTGCTGCTTTTGATTCAGCACCAAATAACTATTCAGTGCACCTGAATTCTTCCATCATTAGAAAACATTTATTCACTGAGGAGGGAGAAGAATGAAGATGACATTTCCTTTGGCTCCAACAAGAAAGAACCTACCACAAAAGGGATCATAAAGGGCTCAGAAAGGCTCCTCACTCTGCAGGTAGTTTTTGTAAGCAGAGGCAGAGTGGAGACAAAACAACCAGTGTGACGTCTTTGCCTGACTTTAAGCAAGGGGCTGAACCAGAGCCTTTCACAAACGTGCTGCCTGCCTTAGCAGCAGGATCTCAGTTGCTTATCTGGAAATTTGTAGAGAGACAAGTGCAGCAGATAAGCAGCTCCACTTCCCTCTTAGGTGCAGGACAACAACTACAGACAGATTTATATGTCACAAATGAATAACACAACACAAGCACTAACAGCTATTCCAGCACATCTGTTTCTCTGTGTTCATCACCCCTCTTTTACAGGCTTTAGGATTTTAGGAATTCTGCTCACAGGAGCCAGTTGTACTGTAACAATTTAAAATTCCAATAGAATATTTGCATGTGTGAGTTGCCATTGTATTACAGAAAGTGATTAATACAAAGATTTACACACTTGGATACTGTAGCATGCCTCCTCTGCAAGGTGCTTTCATCCTGCCTAAGCACTCGGGATAAGACAAAGTCTAGTGGGACACGTTATACTTAAACAAATCTATAATTTTTGCAGTTATTCTTATGTTCTTAAGCTAGGTGAAAACACAGTTCAACAGATTCTAATCATGGACATCATTGGTTTGAGGTACAGCCAGGTCAGTTCCCCGCTGCTGTACTTTTCCCTCATCACTGATCTTTCTTTCCCAGAGCAGAGAGAAATATTAAAATACAGTACTTGAACAGAGCTCTTAGTCTGAGTGAGCATGAGGAGGCACTGGATGGATGGAAGCAAAGGAAGGACAGGATGAAAATTAAGGAAAGTGAACATATAACAAGTAACAGGCAACTACAAATTATTCTGTTATACGTTGATTTAAACTACCCTAAACAAGCACTTCCAGTTCCAAAATTCACTTCTTAGGTACAGAGCTACTAGTAAATCAAACAATGCACGAGTCTGCTCAAAAGGTACGTGCAAAAGCATTGAAGGCAACAGCAGTCAAATATCCGGATATTCTAATGAATATCTGCCCACACTGCTTGCTCACTCTTAACAGGAACATGACAGCTACTCCATGAGAAAGCCAGCCCCTGTATTTCAAGCCACATGTTGTGGGACAGCCAGTGAGCAGTAAAAGTGCTGTAAATCCTTAGATGAGCCCATAATAATTTATCTCCTCTCTTCACATAGAAGATAGTTCAGAAGTTACTAAGATGAAAGGCTAAGGTTTCAAAAGCTTTCCCTTTTTCCAAGCAAAGAGGGAAAAAATCACCACCCCACAAATTGAAGATCCAAGCTGATAAACTAAAAATTGAATCTCAGTTTTCAGAGGCTGAATGGTCAGGATGTGTTGAATATTCAGCCCACTCATGAGACTCAAACAGTTAAAGTCACTAGTTATATTGGAATTTTTCCGTTGAGAGTCTTTAATCAATATGGCTGTGCCAATACGGACCCCGGAGGGACACCACTCATCACCAATCTCCATCTGGACATGGAGCCATTGAACACTACTGTCTGGATGCGACCATCCAACCAATTCCTCATCCACTGAGCAATCCACCCACCAAATCCATTTGGCCTCACACACAGCACTCTGCCCCCAGACTTCCCATCTTGTTGGTTTTTTTTTTTTCTGCTGTTTTGTCTCATCTCTTTCTGCCCTCTCATCTTTTTCTGCCCTCTTGTCTCCTCTTCAGGACAGGAAGACTTCAGTAGTCCTAGTCCTCTTTATGTGCCCTTTGTCTCCTTTACGACATCTTCCACACATTTAGCTAAAACACAGGACATATTACTCCCTAAAAAACCCTCCAGATTGCTATCTCACCGAGCAAAAAACACACCTATGTAAAAGATGGTCAATTATGAAAAATAATAATCACTTACCACAACCATGAAGAATCCCAGACTGTTGAGTTTTGCTGCTTTCTTCAAGAGCGCTGCTACTCCTTGACATGCACAGTAGGTCCACACTGCTCCTCAGTCAGTCTTCCTTAGCATCTGCTGCATCAGGAGTAGTAGAGCATGGGAGCAGGTGAGTGATTTGATGACAGATTATAAACAGCTGCCTTTAGCAGAAATGTGTGGCAAAGCACCAGCTTTCTGGAGCTAAGGGAGCAAGCATTACACCTTAGTGTATGATTTGCATTGATAAACACAAGTTTACCTGTTTTGGAGATAAGGAGGAGGTGAATACTGCACACCTTTCATTTGCAGAAAACAAGGGTTGACTTAAACATGTACACATACCTTTTTCCACAGAGTCAAGAAGCAAGACATGAAAGTTGTGTTGTGCTTCTTGGGAGTCTTACAGTGAGTGGGGAGGACAAGCCAAGTGGGACAATAGAGTCAAACAATACCAGCATTATAGATCAGAAATCAGGTATTTGAGCTACCAAGCTAATATATTTCTGCCTTAGATCCTGATCTTGTAAAGACTTGTGCAGGTACTTAACTTGAAGCACAGACAAAGTGCCACTGCTTTCCATCGAGCTATTCATGTGTTTAAAGGCCTAGAGCTTTAAAGTGCTGATTCCTTGGGTCTGAGATAAGCTAAAATTTATAGCACGAGTAATTCTTAAGAAAGGCACAATCACTTGTCTGGTCTTATTTATACCAACGTTTACTCCAGTTAGAGGGAACTCCTTTAGAACAGAAATTACCTATACTGAAAAGCCAAACTAGTTTTTTGTAATACTGTGATAGTCTGCAACCAAAATAAGACTCTTAAGATGACAGAAGATCAAGACCACTGACATAAAATTGGCTTAACGTGAAAGAATATTGGCTTAGTCTCATTTCCTCATTTCTTCCTATAATGGTCCATTATAACTAATCATTTAAAAGGATGGTTAGCATTCAAAAATGATAATGAAACAAACATGCAACAAATAAAATACAGAAACATTTATTTCCAACACAGTAAGAAGGATTCTAGGGAAAAGATTACGTCAGTAGTTTTCTGCTTTATTATGGTATCTACATCAATATTGACAATTTTTGTTAGGGACCAAGAATGTAAAAGTATACAAATCAGCCTATCTTTTATTTTTTACTTCTCTTTATTGAGTTTAAAATTCACAGGAAGTTCTTTCATCTACTGGTTTTATTGAAAGCAAGTTTTTTCTGAAGCACAGTCCTCTAATTTTTGGGTAACATTTGGGAAGCAATTTCAATTAACCCGGTTTCTTGACATTTCACTTCTACCTTTACAATGTAAATAATTTTGGGGAGGTGGATGGTAAGGAGTCGACTACATAACTCTCTGTACCGTTACTCTATTCTCACAGCTAAAAGGGATGCCTTTGTTCAGCCATTTCCAGGCTGCAGCAGGAAACTCCATATTCCACAATGACTGCCTACTCAAACTTTGTTGTGCAAGATAGACTGTGGAAACACGTATGTTGTTCAGTATCACACCATGCTTTACTGTGTCAGGATTGCCCACAAGAATTGCTGCATTCAGTAAAAATTTTGTCTGTGTAAAGTCTATGTGCCCAATCATGTAGTTATATGAAAAAATGTGGTGTCTAATGTTTTATTCCAACAGCAAAAAAAGCCAAATTACAATAATAATTTCTATGGATAATTCATTTTTGTCTGACAGAAATATCAAATAACTGGGAAAAAGACAATTCTTTTACCTATTTTAATTTCCAATAACTATAATATTTCTATTGAAAACAAACCTGAGGTAAGGATTACTTCATCAGCAAATGCCAACAATACTGCACAATTTGTGCTGATAAAGTCTGCTGGCAGATTATTGACTCCAGAAGTCTTCATCATGAAAATTAACATTTAAATCCTAGAGGACAAAATATTTGTAATTTCTCAGAATATCTCCTTTTACAGTTTAACTGAAGAAACCAATTCCCAAACTCTATTCTCAGCAACTTTTGTGTCAGAGATGGAGTGACAGCCGTTGAAAGCTCCTTTCCTCGCTCTAACAAGGTTAATCACTCTAACAACTTCCATGACATTTGCCAGTACTAAAACCTTCTCACATGAGGCTTCTCGGTATCTCATTCGTTGAAAAGGTAGGAAGTTCACTCCATATTTCTTTTTAAGTAAACCAGTAAAACTGTTGACTTTCCCTCACACACAGCTGGAAAACCGTCAGTCGCCACAGCGGTTATTTTGTCAAAGCCACCAAAGCAATTCACAGTGCCCTTCACAGGATTAAAAACAAAATCATTTCTATAGCATTGTGCAGGGATAAGAGCTTCAACCATTCCTCATGAACCTTAAAATCCTTATTAATCATATTAAAAATATCAACAGTTGATTTAAAGTACAGCAGTTACCTCTGCACTTTTCACTAAGTGCCAAAGAATAAACGACTCTGCTATCCATTTCTAGTTTCATCTTTTCAGTCAAAATCACACATATAGATAACTCAGGTGACATTTGTCATGAAAGGGACACAGATTCAGTTCCTCTTGTTGTTACTAGCACTTTCTCATCTTCAGATGCTGTGACAGATGCTACAGCACTGCTATATGACAAATTTTGCATCAGCTAAAAATACACTTTGGCTATGCAACTGATAAGATTTTACAACATTAGATGCACTACTCTTCTGGCATGAAATTCTGGCTTCATTGAAGTCAGAGGCAAAAATTCCACATCCTTCAGATCTTGAACAAAGCCAGGGTTTCACCTCTGGCTTATGCCAGCCCCATATTGCTGAAACTCCCACTCCAAAGTGAGAGCATCTCTGTCACTGGCAAACAAGATCTACTTCTATATTAATTAGATTTCTCCAATCTTAATGGAAATAACCTTGCACAGTGTGCTGGGGACCTTCTCTCTGTGAGTAATAGGTCCAGTAGGTCTGTGCTACAGCAGCTAAAGATACATATTTTTTGCTTTTTTTTGGTGCTACAGCTGTCTAAAGCAAAAAGTAAATTAAGACCTTCTTGGTAAGTGTGACTCACTCACTCTAGCCTATCTGTTATAACTTTACTCTTATAAAGGGATGACCTTGCCCGTAGCTTGTCTCTATTGGATTATTAGAAACCAATTTCAGGAGCAAAACCACATTTCCTTCAGATTTGACTGCATGTATGATGAGTTATCAGTCTCTCTAAAGTCCTGCTGCAACCTGGAAAATGCCTTCTTAGCATATATCGTAACTGTAGGTGTCCTAGGGAGTAAGGAAATGAGCTCTAGAGTATATACTCTTGCTGAAGTTTGCTCACCCTTGTCAACATTTGTTTAAAAATATATTGACATTTTGCACAAGGTTATAGAGATTTGCCCTATGAACAGAAAAATGTGCTAGATGAAACTGTGAATGCCAATTCTGTTTCCATTTTAATCTTAGCCCATTTCGGGGAGCCTGTGGCTCCCTTCTGAGAAAGCTGGAGAAGAAAAGGAAACATCACCAGAACGGCAATAGATCACAAAAAGAGGGAAGCAATGCAATGCACTGCACATCAGCAGCCAGAAAAGGATGTAAAAGGGATCAAGAACTTAATTTGAGACTAGACCTGCACTGTGAATCCTTGAACCTTGGCTGAGAAGTGCCCAGGCAAGACAGTCTAAAGAAAGAGTAGGGGGGAAGCTCTCCTCCCCCTTCAAGTATTTTTTTGTAACTTAAGTGCAAGATCTGGTGAAATATAAATATCTCAACACAGATTTTATTATTATTATTTCAGTCAGTGGTGATTAAAGTGAATAAACAAATATGTTGCACCCTTGCCTGCAGCACTTAAAATTCAAGCCCTGCCAGGTGATGAAACCTGGAGCTAGAAATTATAGAGAATAATATATAGTAAATTTGTCAGCCTTGATTGGCTATCATGAAGGAAAGAAAAATAAGCAAACCCCCCAAACCTAGAAATTAATTTAAACTGTTTCTTATAATTACCTAAGCATTTAAAGTTTTCATAGTAACACAAGTAAGAACATTTTATTTTTAACAATGTGATTCTTTTAAACCCAAGACTGTTACTCCTTTTTCCTCAGAAGAGTGCTTTGAAAGAGCAAAAGATGAGAGGGACACCTTTCAGCATTAATAAACTGAAGAATATTTATGAGAATTAGCCTGGCATCTTCTTTGAAGCACCAGACCCCTGAGATGAATACGATAGGTACAAGGAATACCTATTACCAGTGTGAGAGGTGCTTCAGAATTTGTGATGTGGCGTCACTCCAAGGACACACGGCCACACAGGAACACGTCGACTCGCTGCAGTTCAGGACACGCCTGATATTAATCCTCACAGCAAGACTAGTCCAAACAAGGATGCCAAAGTTAGGACAGGCTTCTAGGGCAGCTGCTGGTGTCTGTGCAGGCACATCAGCTTTGGAAGCCACATGTTGTTATTTGACGGCTTTGTAGTGCTCCAACAAAGGAAGCAGAAGGAAACAGATACTCACCGTTTTAGCAAGTGGGAGTGATAAAGAATGAAAATAAAGTAGATAATTAAACCTGATAAAAATGATTACATTTCCATTGCATTATCCTTGATAAAAAACAGAAAAAGGAGGAAGTGCTATGAATACTGTCTGTGATGAAAAAGAGAAATGGACTGTCCTTGTCTGACTTCCATTTAGTATAAGATGAGTTGCTTGGATTGTAGAATATTAGGCTCTTTTTCTGTACCTCATCATGGAGCGCCAAGAACGTCAAGAAGAAATCTAAAGAACCTGGTCATAAGAAAAAAAATGCTAATGACCTTTCAGTATTTGTTGGGAATGATCTGTAAGCAGCAGTCTGAAGATGAAAAGTAATTGGCATTGAGCCTTCTTAATTATTTTTCCAGTTTCAGGCCTTTAATATAGTTCTGGCTCTTGCTGACACACCTAAATGAGGTTTACAGAACCCAGAGTATGAATTCTGTGTTCGTTAATGGAGAGGCAGCAGGACAAAGACTGCAGATATTTTCTTCTTTCACCTAGTCTAATTCATCATCCACCCATGGTTCAGACTTCATGCATGCTAGTGGGCTTCTGAAATGGAAATCCTTTAATGCAGCTGCAGACAAATATGACACTGATATAAAGAAGGAAGGCAAGAAGACCCCTCTGAAACATGTTGAGTAACTAATATGTAAAAAGCTGCAATCTAGATGTCCATCAGAGCACGCTAAAATAAACACCGCCACCAGAAGGAAACAAATTATGCAGTTTTCAGGTGAAAAGATTGACAAAGCAGAAATCACAAAACAGGCTGCTACTCTGAGCACTGTGTTTACACACCTAAACCATCTTTGTGTGGAACATAAAAAAGATATACTGGCTAAAAAAAGCCGGCACAACTACTGGAAAAAAAACTGGCATGTCTAAGGCCTGAATAGCAATGACAAACAGAGGAGCAGTGGAAAGCTTGTGCTTCTACTGATTAAGCAAAGATCCCAGAGGTCAATAATCATCTTCTGCATTTGTGATGTGCCAGTGGAGTCCTGTGAGTGCACAGTTGTCCTCCAAAGATGCTCCTGCTGCTGGAAAAAAGGATACTTTTATATTCCAAAGCCTGTCACCTGTAGCAGGTACTCCCACTGCCTCAGACTGGAAGAACATCCTGCATCTGCTGCAATGCCAGCCTGATGACTGTAAGACCTTCCTGCTCAGAAACACTCTTCAACAAGAACTTCTCCTCATGAGCTATACATAAGACCCAGAGGAAATAACCTCAATTGGTTGCCTAAATTATCTCCATTACTTGAGCTGGGTGCCTAAAATTTGACTGTGCAAGTACCTGCCTCTCTTTTTTCTTTGTGTAAGTAGTTATTGCAGCATGTGCAGTCATGTCCAAACAACTGTCAGTTTATCTAGCTTGAGTGCCAGTGACAATGTACCTAGGGCAGCAGGGACCTGAGCACTGGCTATTCAGAGCAACAGTGAAGACCATGATCCATACTCCAGTGGCCAGCCTGAGGCAGTGCTTGATTGCCCTGGCTTCACTCTTCTTGTGCTAAAGCCAGCTGGACTACACCTTGGTCAGCTGTACTGGAATATGAGGCAATCATTCCTTCAGTTACAGTATTGATGGACCATTACTGCCTTTCACAAGTGCTGTGGGCAGTTGGAAATGGGCTGCAATTAGATTTGAGTCAACTCAGATGCAGCAACAACCTGGTAGTGCTAGAATTGCAGAGGAGAGCAGAATAGGACTGTTGCTGGTGACAACAGGAAAAAGTGGAATGTCCCAGCGTACCAGCTGTGTGAGGATAACACCTAGGAGGTGTTATCAGCTTTTCCCACTTTTAACAAACTTTTGACCTTTCTGTCCCTTTCTGAGAAAGCAACAGATGAAGGCTTAGTGCCACTCACTCACTAAGGAGGTCATGGCAGACCATTGCCTTCCTTGATCGAGTACCTGGCTCTGGTCAGGGAAAGAAGGAAGAAATGTTAAAACATAAGTGCTTAAACTCATTTTTTTATCACCCCTACACATACTTGGATGACATATAAGAAGTGCTTGGAAAATAGTAATACGTTACCAGCTCAATCTACAGCAAGACTTTAGCAGATGAAACACTAGAAGAAGTAATATAGCTAGGAGATTTAGAAAAGAAATGTTTTCATGTCACTTGCCTTTTCTGACAAGGTAACAGAGTTGAATATCTTTCAGTTTTTGTTCTTATTCTATTTGTTAAGGGGGAGGTGGGATAAAGAAGGTTAGGGCATTGTATGCAGCAGAAAGTCTTCAAAAATTTCTTGCATTTTGAATAACTGCTGTTTTAGAAGATGTTAGAAAAAAAACTCATGAGAGATTGCATGATCAACTGAACTCTTTCACTGCACTTGTGACAAAATATTGTGTATGTACCGTAAGGAAATAATGTTGAATACACCCTACTCGGTTGAATGCTCCAGTATATTCTTGTTCACAGAAAACGACTGGGAACAACTGGCAACTCACTACACCTTGCCAAAAGCCTGAAGGGACGTGCTGTAATGAACTATTTGCCTTTAGCTTTCCTTAGCATTGAAATGTCAGTGCTGAGAGTGCTACTGTGAACAACACCTGTAGGAAGAGCATCTTCCGAGATGATGGCAGACATTATTTGGAAGGAGATTATGTCACATGAGAAAACAAACCTGAACAAATAACCAGCCTGCTAATGCCTGAACATTCCTGTGCTCTGAAACACAAATGCGTCATTGCCCAAATCTGTTTGGGCAGAATCAAAAAAACAGTTCTGCCTTTGAGCCAACGCAGTTGTGTGGAGTGAGCTGGCACAATGGAGATTTTTCTTTTCTCCCCCTCCATCATGCATGGAAAACTAGGGAAGCGGGAAAGCAAAAGATAATGGAAAAACTGGGAGTTTTGCTTGTTATCATTACTTCTTTGGCTACATGAAAGTAGTGTGGCCCATAGTTGTGGAAGGTCAGTGAAGTCAAACTGACCATGTAGTTAAGTGCCAGGAGCTGGCTGGTCATGCTTTTTTTTTGAATTGTTGTTGTTTCTGAGGTGGGTAGAATGCAGGCAAAATAGTGTTAATGCTGCACACACTGCAGAGCACTGCATCATTAAAGGTTCAGGGGCTGAAGGCAGTCTTCAGCCTTAAAACAGGAGATGCTAGTGGACCTGTGAAGAAAGCAGAAAGTGACTCACAGGAAGAGTGAAGATATGAGCTGTTGCAGCCTGATAGGGCAGAGGGCTGAGAGAACAGTGGGTAATGTTCTCCTCCTTGAATCCAAGAGGACAGATATTTATTCCAGAATTCTGAATCTAACTTAGTTGGCCAAGGACTTCTTTAGTTGCCTTCCTTGTACTATTTTTTTATATGCTATTACCAAGAAAAAAGAAACTGAATTAACCAGATTGTTTTTGGTATACATTGGTGTCATTGCTGGAAGGAAAAAATCTCGTACTGTGGCAAAGACCATACATTTATTTTTCTTGTATTTAATGTCTACTGTATGGCCACATCTTAAAAAGCATGTTGCTAAACTGCACAGCCTGTAAACCAGGCATCAGGAGTTATGTGCACAGTGTGAAATATCCCACAATTTAATTTAAATATACACCATTACTGAGACACTTGTGCAATTATGTGCTGCATTACATTACTAGCTGGAGCCCAAAGATAAGAGGAATGGTGTTTCAGATATACCTACAGACCAACCACAGTCTTTAAAAATGGATTAGTGATTGGAGATCCTTGACTTCAGAGTCTTGAAAGGGCTCTGTTCAAAAGGAGGCAGGGAAAGA
>NW_009733562.1:55068-88926 GCF_000703405.1 Apaloderma vittatum
GAAAAATTATATTCAACACCTTCTGAGAGCTAGCCCTTCTAACTTGTCTCAAGCTGGGCACCCTGACTTAACAGGCACTTCTGAGAGTTTGAGTCCACAGAAAACTATGGAGTCCACAGAAAACTATGGACCTCAGATTAACTACAGACTTTGCAATGGTACCTGAATGATGGGCAGCGTATGCCTGCATTGCTGCCAGAGCGGACCATAAAGCAGACCTAGGCCCGCCTTCAGCCCTGTCCTGCTCTCTGAGAGGGCAGGGGACCCAGGGAACCCATGGAAGCTGCTATTATCCTCAGGCTGCTATCCAGGATTTCTGCAAGTGACACAGAGGAGGATCGAGCATTTTGGTCTCCTGTACCCTTTTGCAAATGATATTGCAGAGTAGCTCTTACTTTGAGGTCATCACCTTCTCATGATTTCCTATTTTCCCTCAGTAATACATAACTGCAACTTTTTTTTCTTTTCCTTTTATTTTTTTTAAATATATATTAGAGTGACCATACCATTTATCTCGTACGGAGAAAAGAGATGTTTAAATGAAAAAGAAAGACATTTAATAACTCTTATGACTTGGACAGCCTCATCTGTTATGGCATCATTTTGTTTGAACTGTGGGGTCAGAGTGCAGCAAAAAGACGTCTGCTGCTTGACTGACGGATGGCTGGCGTAAAAAGCATCCAGTGCAACATGAATAATCATACCTTCTAAGGGGAATGTGGACTCTTTCTCTCTGACTTGGTTTTATCTCTGAAGGTGAATGCCTACTCACCTGCAATATATTCTGCCTGTAAATTGGCAAATGCTATTGTAATGATTCTCATTTTATCTTTTTCTGTTAAGCCAGAGGGAAGAAGTTATGAGGAAAAGAGAGAAACATTTTTGTTTTCTCTTCAAAACATCCCATATAAGAAAACTTATCAAAGGCCACTCTTTATCGTTTGATTTGGAAATAATTGTGCATTTCAACATTCCGAGCATATGTCAAGAGGAATAGATGCTTGCAGGAAAAGAAGATGAAATATCCTTTTGTTGCTATTTATTGATTTTGTACAGCTCAGCATGGAAGTTTCGCATAACAAAAACAGCAGCTTTAAAAAGATGATGAAGTTATCAAAAACCACTTAGGTACACAACTGCCAAAACAACAACAAGAAAACACACACAATGTTATTGCCTGCGAGACGAATATGCACAAAACCCCCCATGGGTACATATGCGCGTGTTCCTGTGGAAGGGGTGAGAAATCAGGGAGCTGAAATCCACCCTGGGGATACGAGAGGCAGCCAGGCAGCCCCTGAGGCTCTGCCCGGGCCTCAGCAGTGGCAGAAATAATGGCTAACCCACCCCCAAATAACCACAGTCAGTATTGCCTCCTGCATTGACGCATAGGTTCCCCTGAGCTGTGCCAGTATCAGGTACTCGCCGCACCACGCAGAGCAACTGCTCTGGCCAGTGTGCATGTCTGCACTGGCTGACCACATGCTAAGTTGTAGCTGGTACCGTTTCACTTTTTAATAATAAAATCAGAACCTCGCATAAACCCACAATTAGGTTAATTAAAAACAAAGAAAAGAAGTCCAGTCCAGCAGTGTATTGCTTTTCAGGTCATATTCTTTAGTGCTGCCTGCCTACACACAACGTGCAAACACATTTCCGTTGCTTGTAGTATTGACTACAAGCATCTTTTCTTTGTGAGCTATTTTAAACAGACAATGAGATTGGACTTAAATCCATAGAGGTTTTAATTAGTTTTGGTAGTTGGGTAAAGGCACACTGAAAGATTTAAAAAACCCACAAACCACATCATAAAACAAAATAATCCTCACCTCAAGTACAAAAAAGTGGCAATAGTACTATCATATTGTTTTACTCAGCAATAATATAGTTCCCTCCTCAAGATAAACTACGCAGCCTTCAGCCTTGTATTTTATCTGCTGAGAAACTGGATTGCTGCCTCATAAAACAGTGCAATAGTGCAACTATCACTTCAGTATTGGGTAGAAACTGCAAGGTGCTCTCATTCTGTGTTAGGTGGGACACTTCATGGCAGCCATAAAGCTGACGTGGCATCAAGTATTTACTACCACGATAAATTAATGAATCATACTGTGGGCTGTGTCTTTAACAAAGTTGAATAGCTTCTTTTCTTGCAACAGGCACTGAAGGTATGCGAGGTTGTAGGCAGGTGGTATGGATGGAGGAGGAGCTTTGAGATGAAGATGCATGACGCTAGGACAGAGGCATATGTTTGAGACTTCATTAGCTAGCATTTCTACTGAACTCTACATCTCAAAATATTTTTACTACACTTCCCATATCCCTTCATTTCATTGAATCGTAGAATTATTTAGATTGGAAAAAAGACCTTTAAGATCATGGAGTTCAACCCTTAGCCTAGCAATGCGGGATTCCACCACTAAGCCATGTATCTAAGCACCACATCAGCACATCTTTTACGTACCTCCAGGGATTGTGACTCAACTGTTTCCCTGGGCAGCCTGTTCTAATGCTTGACAATCCTTTCCATTAGGAAATTTTTCCTAATGCCCAATCTAAATCTCCCTTTGGGAGTGATTAGGTGCTACATTTTGCACAATGCCGTGTAGGACTCTTCGGACACAGTAGAACTTACAATTTTTCTCCATTAGATACTCACAGGGAGTAGGAGCAGATCTATGAGGAAAGCATGAGAGTGCTCCAGTATCCTGAGATGTATCTGGGCTGGGGACAAAAGCCATCATGTGCCTCTATTGGTGCTAGAATTTCTCGTAGGAAAAGAAGTAGTACTCACTGCAAAAAAACCTGTGCCATTGCTTGCAGATGGTGTGGATACAGAAGGATGGGGATGTGCGAGAAAAATCTTCAAAGTCTGGAAAGGATGGTGGTAGAGACCTTTTCTGTACGTGGGCTGGTAGTTGCTGCAGTGGAAGGACTATCAGTACTGCAGATGAAAGTGTTACTGGGCTGAAATGTAACAACATCACATGCTGAAGGGAGAAGTAAAAAATATCTGAAGCAGGTGAATGGAATACAGACCAAGGTAAGCTAGAATCCTCCCTACTATGTTTACTTTGTTTATCAAAGATATCAGCTACTTTAGTAGACATGAGGAGAGTAATTATTTGTGATTCTCCTCCCACACAGTTTTTTAAATGTTCTGGAAGCACTTTTTAAAAAAATGAAATTTCAGATTAAAATATTGTCACAATCATCCATTTCTAAGAATTTTCTTAAGAATTAGCTTTTAATTTCACAGTATCTGAATGAGCACAGAAACATCATTTCTCAAAACTTGAACTTTCTGTCAGGGTAAATAGAAAATAAATCAAATAAAGTAAGAACAATTTTAAGAATTTTGCTGATTAAAAAGAGATAGAAAGTGATCAAAACCACCCTCGAGATCCTTAAGAAATTATAAAAGACTCATTTTTTAATAGCCTAAAGCAAGGAAATTCAATATGCTGTACATTTCACTCTCTGACTTGTGTTGATTTATAAAAATAAAAACATACAAGTGTTTCAGATAAATGAGTAACTGAATTATCTCTGAGATTTGGCCTTCACAACCATAGTTAAAAATGAATGCTTGTCAACTCTATATACTCACTTAACTTAAAACTTCTTTAAAAACTCCCAATCTCTTAGCTACAACATATATAAAGATTTTAATGGCAATTATTGATCCTGGTTACATTATGCTTGGAGATGTCACTACTCATAAGGAATGTAACAAGACACCATAAATATGCAAAATAAACATATATCAGACAGGGCTGGTTCAAAGCTCCTCAGAAATGTAAGAAATGCAATTTCCCTGCCAAAACGATGATGAGGATATGGGACCAGGCTGAAAATAGGCTTCCCCTGCTAAAAGGAAGGGAAATAAGAGGGCAAAGGGTCGTGTCTGAGATGTCAAGGCAGACTAAGGTACCCAAAAAGCTGGACCTGTCATGCTAGTCACTGTCTGAGGAATGGTGCAGAGACAGCAGCTGACATTTTGGGGCAATTGCTCTCCCCTCACGCGCGCACATGTCCCTCCATGGCCCTGCTGCTGCAGAGGGAACACCAGTGCTGCAGTGCCTGGCTGCCTCTGAGCCGTGCCCAGCCTGGCTTTCCAGGGAAGAGGCAGGGAATGGGCTTCCAGCAACACAGAATCATAGAATCGTTTAGTATAGTTATATATATATATATACACACACTATATATATATAGTTACATATATAGTATCGTTAGGTTAAGTTAGTGTTTTGAAAGATGGGAGAATCCTGTATGGCATTTTAAGATAGAAAAATGACAGTTTCACAGTTTTCTTTCCAGTTTTCTATTGTAGGACAACGGGTAAGTGATCTCACAAGCTGTCTTAATACCCTGTTACCCACAAGCTGAAATATACTCAGCTACTAGACAGACCTCCTGTTAGTTTAAACACTGTATAAGCCTCTCCACAGTTCCTACGTACAAATCCTCTGATGGGAAACATGCTTCTCGGGCATTTTAAAAACCTGAGGGAACTTGACCCTGTGATCTGATTGATATGATTCCCATCACAAGTAAGTGCTTGCAGGTCTTAGACCTAAGTTTTAAATCACCTAAACCACTTCCTAAAATCAATCAGATGCAGGTGATATTACAGAGGTGCTACAGACCACCTGATCAGGAAGACAAGTGGATGAAGCTCTCTATAGGCAGAGACAGATAGGAAGGGCTTTACATTCACAAGCCCTGGTCCTCGTGGGGTTCTTCAACCACGCTGATAGCTGTTGGAGGAACAACACAGCAAGGCATCAGCAGTCCAGAAGGTTCCTGGAATGCACTGATAATAATTTTCTCCTCCAAGCAGTAGAGGAACTGATGAGAAAGGGTGTCATAATGGACCTTATTCTCACCAACAAGGAGGGGCTGGTGGGCAACGTGAAGTTCAAGAGCAACTTTGGCTGCAGTTACCATGAAATGATTGAATTCATGATCCATAGGACAACAAGAAGTGTACATATCAAGCTCACTAGCCTAGACTTCAGGACCTGCTTAGTAGGGTACTGTGGGATAAAGCCCTGGAGGGGAGAGGGGCCCAGGACAACTGGTTAGTATTCAAGGATCACCTCCTCTGAGCCCTGGAGCAGTGCATCTCAACAAAGAGGAAGGTGTGCAAGAATGTCAGGAGGCCTGCATGGATGAACAGGGAGCTCCTGTACGCTATCAGTTGTAAAAAGAAAGCCTACAGAGGGTGGAAACAGAGGCAGAAGAATACAAAGAAGTTGTCTGAGGAGGCAGGGATCAGGTTAGGAAAGCTAACTCCCAGATAGAATTAAATCTGGCTAGGGACATCAAGAGTAACAAGAAAAGTTTTTGTAACTATGTCAGTGACAAAAGAAGGAACAGGGAAAATGCAGGCCCCCTCCAGAAGGAAACAGGGCACCTGGTCACACAGGTTGTGGAGAAGGCTGAGGTACTCAATGACTTTTTTGCCTCAGTCTTCACTGGTAAGGGCTCTAACCACACCATCGAAGGTGCAGAAGGCAAGGAGAGGGACTGGAAGAATGAAGATCTGCCCACTCTAGGAGAAGATCAGGTTTGAGACTGTCTAATGAACTGAAGGTGCACAAGTCCATGGGACCTGACAAGATCTGTCCGTGGGTTCTGAGGGAACTTGCAAAAGCACTGTCCATCATATTTGAAAAGTCATGGCAGTCTAGTGAAGTTCCCACTGATTGGAAAAGGGAAATATAACTCCATCTTCAAAAAGGAAGATAAGGAAGACCCAGGGAACTACAGGCTGATAACACCAGACTGTATGGAGTGGTCGACACACTGGAGAGAAGGGATGCAATTAAGAGAGACCTTGACAGGCTTGAGAGGTGACCCCATGCCAACCTCATCAAGTTCGACAAGGCCAAGTGTAATGTCCTGCAATTGGGCCGAGGCAATTTCAAGCACAGATACAGGCTGGGTGACAAGTGGATTGAGAGCAGCCCTGAGAAGGACGTAGGGGTGCTGGTTGACAAAGCACTTAGCATGAGCCGGCAATGTGCGCTGCCAGCCCCAAAACCCAATGCTGTCCTGGGCTGCATCAGAAGAATGTGGCCTATATCGAAGGAAGGCAGCCTGCAGCAAAACAGTGTGGCCAGCAGGTCAAGAGAAGTGATTCTGTTCCTGTGCTCTTGTGAGACCCCATCTGGAGTATTGCGGCCAGCTCTGGAGCCCCTAACACAAGAAGGACATGAATCTGCTAGACCAGGTCCAGAGGAGGGCCACAAAGATGATGAGAGGGCTGAAGCATCTCTTCTTTGAGGATAGGCTGAGTGAGTTGGGTCTGTTCAGCCTGGAGAAGAGAAGGCTCCGAGGTGACCTTACAGCTGTCTTCCAGTACGTGAAGGGGGTTACAGGAAAGCTTGGGAGGGACTTTTATAAGGGCATGTGGTGATAGGACAAGGGGCAATGGTTTTAGACTAGTGCTGTGTAGATTTAGATTAGACATTAGAAAGAAATTCTTTACTATGAGGGTGCCAAGACACTGGAACAGGTTGCCCAGAGGAGCTGTAAATGCCTCACCTCTGAAAGTGTTCAAGACCAGGCTGGATAAGACTTTGAGCAACCTTGTCTAGCGGGAGGTGTCCCTGCCCACAGCAGGGGGGTTGGAACTAGATGATCTTTAATGTTCCTTCCATCTCAAGTCATTCTACGATTCTATGAAAACAAGGGGTCATCAACTGCATTCAGCTACGAGCTTCCACTTGGACATGGGTTTCTGCTCGTACATGGTGTCTCATTCGCAGACACTGCTGCAGACGTGGGATGACAGATCAGTACATCTACACATTCCTCTGATGTGTTCAAGCAGCATTGTAACACCACTAAGAAATTAATTGACGGGCAGCATGGGAAACCTTGCAGAGCAAGAGGGACACTGTGGAAATGACTGTCCTTCATAGTGGAAGTGAAGAAGCAGCATCCATGGAACATTTTACTAATGGATTTATTTTCCTTTTTTTCCAGGAGCAGCCAGTTATTGTAGAAATTGCCACATGTGTCGTAATTTGAAAAACTGGTGGCCCTCTCTGCATCCATCATTTCCAAGAAATGGACTTATGTGATTTTACTAAATTAAGTTACGTCTACACAATTACCTCCTTCACTAATTAGTGGCTGGAAATATCAGACTCTTAAGGTCAATTTACCTCTGTTCTTCCACTTCTTGCCTGTCTTCCTTTCTCATTCCTACTAACCTCACCAACATTCTTCTGGTAATCACTCCCTGTGGTTGACCTAGCTGCATGCGTGCCTTCTCTGCCTCAGAAAACAACAGCACCAGAAAACCCTATCACAAATATCACAGTTTTTGAGATGGGCTAAATTTGGTAAATGCTGAATAGGCAGAAGTAGACAAGTCTTTGTTTTAGCTGCTAGGTATGTTTCATTGTTATCATAACTGTTTAAAAGAAACATAGACATTTTGGAGAAAAATGACCCTTTTAATTCCTTCCCCTGAGCATGAACTTTCACAGGCTTTCTTTCTCCATCTCTTTCTTTTTGTTACCAAATCCACAGCTGAGGAAGAGGTACTAACATAGCTCACATCACTCCTTTATTCTGACCTTTGGGTAGATATTATCCATGCATGCAAATTGGCGATAGGACATTAATCAGCTGAAGGCATCGAGGTTTACTGTTTGCAGTAAAATCAATGCTTAGACAATAGAGATAAGTCTGATAAAAATAACAACATAATGCAACTTTACATTTATTTTAGGTCAACTCCTAATACTGCCAATGAGAAAACACTCTTCCATATTGAAGGTGAGCCCATTCAGAAATTCAATTGTTTTGTTGATCAGAATGGAGCTAGAAAGAAATTACTAGCTCTGCCATGTGGTATTTCTCATTAGAAAACAAATAAAATGAAGGTTTGGATAAGAAATAGACTTTAGTGTTCATACTAGCACTTCTATGCCAAATACTACAAAGCTGAAACATGCTATGAAAACTGACGAGCCAGATGGGATTTATTCAACATTAAGAAAAAAAAGAAAGAAAAAAGAAAAAGAATAAACAAAACCTGAAAGTGAGAGTGTTAAGCAAAGCACTTAAAAGTAATGGGTCAAATTCACTAGCTTGTTCTAGTTGCTGCTAGCAAACCAGCTGGGCATGTATTCAAAACTATCAACTTCAGTGCAGTTGTGCTTCCTTCCACCCAGTCTCAATTGCGATCAGAGACTGATGTCAAATGCTGGTGATAAAAATTCTGTTCCCATCTGCTGCTTTGTATTTCTGCTCCTTTTAGAAAATTTTCAAGTGCAGCCTTGTTACAGCCTGGCTGTACCTGCAGCTACCATCAGCAAATCCAGCTCTAATTCACAAAACTCACTTAATGGATAGTAAAGTCTTGACCTAGATGTAAATTCTTTGATGGTAGAAACAAACTCACATTTCTAAAGTGCCAAGCACAGCACGGATGATGGAAATGAAACTCTCCTAATCCCATTGTATGGGGTAGAGATGAACAAAATCTGTACAACACCTCCCACATACAGAATACAAAGTTGTGTGTACTGCTTTTTCCTTTTTACTCTTTTAATTGAAAAACCTACAGCCTCTAGTCCCTTGAGTAAGATTTCAAATCATCTACATTTCATATTATATTACATTGTACGCAGCCAACAGAAAGGAAGTTGTGAAAGACCACTGCAAGAGTTTTGACTTGGCTGCAGATGTTACACATAGCCCTTCCTCTCCTCTCATATTGGTGTGATTTATTTGCACAACATACAATAAATCATGCAACAATAACTGGGTTTTTAACTAACAGAACAGCTTTAGAGTTCACACTTTGAGAATGAATTGTTTGAAAATAAGCCTAAACCATACATATCTCAATCTAGATAATTCAATTTCTAATCTCACATATACTGTTATCAAGTTATTGAGGTTATGAGAGTCTGTTTCCAAACTATTCAGAGCAGTCAATCTGCCTTAAAATATTTCTGTTTGGAAACAGACATTGCTTTTAAGCAACAGGTAAAATTTCTTTCAAGAGGTGCCTTTCTTTTCATTGCCTGCTTTTTGTAGAAGCATGTTCTGTTTGGGCTCCAGGAAAAAAGTGACAGACGGAAGGGAGAGATATAATTATACATATACTTCCTATCAAAGCAAAGCAAATAAGGGTTGGTTTCCAGTGTGTGAAGAAAACCACTATCATATTAATGTTTTAAAAACAGCAGTAAAAATGTCTTGAAAGCTATCATATGTTACTTGATCTAGACTCAAAGCTTGAAAAATAGAATCATTATTTAATGTCACTTTATTACTGAACAGTGTGCACCACAAAGAGATATGATGTGCTGAATTAAATGGCACGATTCACTTGTTAACTTAATTAGGAACATAAATGCAAAGGCATGGCAAAATGAATAGCAGCGGAGTGAGTGAGAAGAGAAAAGCTAACCTTTATGTTTCCTTACAGAAGTTTGGAGAAATGTTTGTGGGCAGGATAGTCACCTGTACTCTGTGGCAGCCCTGTGCAGCTCACCTCCATCTCCCATGAGAAACATTTCATGAAAACAGCATGCTAGAGGCATCTCTGCCTGGGCTGTGACAGTTATGGCTCAGTCTCCTTTTTCCACCCACAAAAAAAAAAAGAATTCCTGTGAATTATCTGCCATTTCTCTGAAAAGGTCCAAGTGATAATCATACTACTTGAGAGCTAATTGAATGCAGAAATCTTGAGTAGGATCTTGGTGTTGACTATGTTCAGTGGGGATGTGCATTGCTTGGCAAGGAGGTGGAAACAACTCAGAAGGAGCGGGAGCACCAGACCCCACTGGAGAAGGGACATCCTTCAGCTGGGATGTACCATGCAGGGTTTAAGTGAGGCTCGCAGTCCAAATGCCCATGCTACTTGTGTCACTACGAACAGATGTCTGGGCGCAGCCCAGGGGCACCCAGAAAACAGTCAGGAACAAGAAGACGCCTGTGCAGCCTCATCCCTGACCACATCTGACTGGAAGGTGGGGCTCATGTTGGTAAGAGCAGTGGAGCAGTTGAACCTGCGGGAGCCATCCCAACCAAATCTTTTCACACAGGTAAGGCAGAAGCTGTTGTCCTCAACATCCCCTCTCCTTAACCCTACACTGTCCCTCATGAATCTGTAAAGCCAGACCTCTGGGGCAGCAATAGCTGCTGGCTTGGCTGCAGAATAATTCAAGGTAGACACAGTGCTCTAAGGAAGGGGGTTTCAAGCACGGTGGATGGTACTTTAAAAAGAAAAAAAAAAAGAGAAAATTACTCTGGCTATATCTGTGTGCTGGTCTGTGTCTCTGAGTGGCTGATGCCTGCAGATGCCACACCATGTTAGTGCTTCTTGTCACCCTAGTTTACTGAAATATCGGACCTCACAGTGTTGTTCTTTTGTAATCCACGTGTGTGAAGTGAGACATATTCTGGCTAAAGGCAAGTACAAGCACACATTTTGGAGGAAGAGATTTCTGGTCATGTTTCCTCTGATGGAAAGTGAGAGAAATGTATCCAGACACGCAGCAATCAACAGTACGCTTCCCTCTCTGTCACCCACAGGCAATCTGGAAATCAGGGTTTACTGGCCATTCCTGGTTAACAGATGTTTAAATGTTAATGACTGTGTGATTAAATAAGCGTAAAGTCCATCCATGACTGCCTAGGATCAAGAGCAAAATTCATTGTAAGGAGTTGGTTGACTTAAAGCTCCTGAACAATGCAGATAGCTTAGGTGCACCTGACATGGTGTCCTACTCCAAGGGTCCTCCTGTCAGGAGAACAAACACCTTTGACTGCTACACCCCGTAGTAGCTCATCTTTGTATTCCCAGGAAGAAAAGTTCATCCTGTAGATGTGGAGCCTTTGGAGCAGTCCCAAACCAAGTCAGTACACAAGCCTTTTAAAAATTAGAAACATTTCTAGTTTTCAAACATCATGCAAGCATCCAAGTGCAAATATAGTCCACTTCTAATGTGCTATGAGAAAGCCCTGGGTAGTACAGCTGCAGATCCTGGGGCTGATGGAAGGAAGAGATGCCTGAAACCAACTGTATGAAACAGCCAGATGCTCATATGCCTTATTGTCTCAATGTTTGTCTGCAACAGACCGAGTCCTTCCCCCTCCTCAAAGTGACATGCTGCACTGCCAGGAAAACACATTATGAGTTCTCCTTAAATATAGCGAAAGATTCTGGAGGGAGTGTTGCTTTTCTACATTATTTCTTTAAGGGTTGTTTCATGCAAATCTTCTCCCTTCCTTTGAAATAACACCATTGTTGAAAAGAAAGGAACATAAAAATTTTCCTCCACCTAGAAATAGAACCTTTAGGCATCAGTATCTGAAGGCAGAAGGACTGCCAAGCAATGAGGCACTGAGAAGGCAGACTTAATTTTTCCTCTTTCCTAGGTTAACCGTAGGTCAAGAAGGCTACTCAGTCACTAACTTAAAATTTTGCTCATTATATAACAATTAGACAGTACACTGGCTGAAAATGTGATGGCCAAAACCACTCAGAGAAAGGTGCTCCCTGTAATTTATGTATGTTAATAATGTCCCTTTGTCTTGTATTTGGAATTTGCTTTTTAACACAAACTGTAAGAATAAAAAGCATAATCATACTGAGCTACTTAATGCAATTAATGACATTAGCTGTGGAGATGCAGGTGAAAGAATGTATTTCTTCCACACTGTTGGAATTTATCTTAATCTATGTTCACTGAAAGTCTCTAAAAATCTGAAAAAAACACCTCTTTCACACAAAGAAATGTTCATAAAAACAACAAATGGAGGTAATTATATCCTATAGTCAGCTAAATTCAAAGTGATTCACTTTGATAGTCACTTGACTTCTCTCTGGATCTGCTCTGAATGACATATCTCTCACTTGAAATAATTTTTCTTCTGAGATGTTGTGAAACCGTTTACAGTAAAATACGGCAGGACTTAGAAGGACGTCTGACAGTGTGTTTCTACTGCAAATAGTTCTCTTATTAAGCAAAATCATGGCTTGTGTGTATATAGCAGGCTTTCTTTTTATTTTTTTTTTTAATATCTAGAGAGAGAGTAGCTTAATGTAGATACCACTGTAGAAATCTTGCAGTTCCTCTATAAGATCACTACCTTGTCATTATTTGACCTCAAACCTACTGCTTCTGAAAGCACTTTTTTAAACCTCCCATTCCCAAAGAGAAGCAACAGATTACTTGACAGACATCCACACAGACCACAAATCACCTCTAAGAACTCATGCAGCTCTGGGACCCGTTGCACCCGTGCGTGAATCAGTCATACACATGTCTCAGGACCCCACCACTTCTCCCACATCCTCCCACCCCTACCAGTTACCCCATCTCCACATTCACACAGAGAAACCAAACCACCTGTGCTCCCCACCCTCCCAGGCTCTTCAGCATTTACCCATATTCCCTGCAGCTATGAGATGCTTCCTACCTGGGCCACTGCTGAGTTGCTGGCATCCCATGAAAGCAGCACCCTGCACAGCGCATGCACTGTCTGCCTGCAAGTGCTTGCCCGAACAATACTCTCAAGATTTCACCCAAGCTGACTGATAGGTGATGCTGAGGAGCTTTATAACACCTGAGGTTTGCTCCTGGACAAAAAAAAAAAAAAAGATCAGAATCCTTTCCCCACTTCTTTGTGCATCCACAGTGGGATAAGAGACCTGCAGAAAGATTTTGCATAAAGAAATACTTGTTTTATTCTCATTACGGCTTCCTTTTTTCCCTCCCCCAAAAATCAGAGAGAATAAAATGGGTAAACTGAATATTCATCAACCATCAACATTTTTAAAACTTCAAGAGCATCAATGCCTATTTATAATGTTGAAATAGGACTGACTTGCCCTACAGTACACTAGTTTATCAGATGATACTCAAGTATTTTCCTTCATTTCTAAATTCAAAAATAAGTCAGCCAAAACTTGGGATGAAGAACAATGTAGTTCCAAAAAAATTTGTTGTGACTCTATCTCTCCTCCTTCAAGAGTGTGGTGTTTCTGGTGCATTTAAAGTTGTTGTTGGAATTGTCTTTAAAGACTGAAAGAGTCTATAAATTTTTATGAGAAGTGAGCTATGCTGCAGTTACAGTGAGAACTGTATGCACTGTACGTGTGTTAAAATTATCTGAACGCACAAGCTACAAGCAGAAAACAAACTATGTAAAACATTTCCTCCCTCTATCCCTATCTTGTTGTCATCCGTACTATATTGAGGACTGTAAATAAAAAAAATAAAAATAAAAATGATGAGGAAAGGAGAAAAAATGAAGAGCTCAAGAGAAATTTAGCCTGAATTCTTCTGAAGCTGGCACCAGCTGCCGAGGGTGACTGCCTGGCTCTGTTCTCTGCTTTTCAAAGTAATGGTGAACGGCTCGGCACAACTCCAGCTGAGCACAGCAAGAGGCTAAGAGCCCTCCTTAAAGCCTTTTCCTTGCTCCTGAGAAACAATACTTAGGATTCTACATAAACCCCCTCTTGCTGGAAAGTCCTCAATTAGCATAAGGTCTCAAGGGGTGGCTGTAGGTCAATGCTAAAATCTGCAGTTATTAGATGAACAGCTGTCGGAGGGCACAAAAGTGTTTCCAGCCCCCAGCAGGATCAGTCAGAAACACCTATCAAATCAGTGGAGAGTATTTTAAGGGAAGATCCATGCAATACTCACATTTAACATTGATTTTACAATTTATGTGTTAAGTTTTTGAAAATCACAGCACATGAGCATTTTATCCTGCATTTAGCTTGACTGCCACCTATGCCTTCTCTGAAATAGCAGGAGTCCTTGAGACATGGTAACAATTAAACCATGAACTGATAATTAGATATTCACTTCAGCTGTGATGCTTGGTGGTTATTACAGTGCTAAAGGTGTTCTTGTGAAGGCAACTATCTTTTCTATTTGAGTAGAAATGCTCTTGCCTGTGTAGAGATCATTGCAAAATGAGGGCATCAGAGAATTTCAGATACACGCCTTAGCAAATTAGTACCACACCACTGATGATGGAACATTGTATGCCCTGCCTCAAGAATTCATCAGATCACAGAATAAGAAAAAGCTATGCCACAGGTGTGTAAGCCCTTGTTGCATTCAGGGTTGTACAGAATGGACACTTCAGTTACCTGAGGTGGGCTCTGCCAGATGCCCAGTCTCTCTTGGAAGGCAATGGCTTTCCTTTCCTCTCTTGGAAAGGCTGGCTTCAGCAAAGGCTGAATCGCAATGAGATGGAGTTCATCACCTCAACCTTGAGAAAAGATAGATACAAGTCAGCTGCCTGCGTACAAGCCACACCCAAACCCATATCCTCACTGGGAAAATGGTCATTCCCTTCAAAGCGGCCAAAAGGATTTCACCAAGTTTCTCAGATAGAAATATAAATAATAAACCTATCTAAGAAGAGAACTTTTTTTTTGCCACAAAGGATTCTTTCCCCTCCTTCAGTAAGAAGTAAATCTATTAGCAGGATGACAAAAATTTCCAAAGGTAATCACAAGTTTAGGGGCTTGCTGTAACACCACCATAGGCCATCAAAGGTTTTGTGTTTGCTGTGGGACTGATTTGATTACTTTTTGATTTACCTTGGGCCAACATCAAGACTTTTCATATTCCTTCCCCTAAAAAAATTATTGCTTTCAGCTATTCCTAAATGCACATTTATCTCCTTCCGCATGGATACTCAGATTTTAGGTTAATAAATGATTTTCAAAAACACAGGAAAAATGTACTAAAATAGCACTTGTTAAACTATTCCTCCCTACATAAATTATCCTAATCCACAAGCTCCAAAGCCACCATATTTTCTTGTCTCTCATTATCTTTGCCTTGCAAGCATAAGGAGGCTGACAGTCTTTTCAAGCTCTTAGATTAATAAAAGACACCCAAATCAGCCAAGTTAGAAGTGCATATCTCACTGGAGTGGTGTCACTTAACTAGTTAATGTTTAGAAAGCCTTTTGATATCCTCAGATGAAAGGCATTGTAACAGTGCAAGACATTACTGTTATTACCTACAGATGGTAAGAAGTTCTCCCACAGCTACTGTGTGTATATCATGAAAATCTGAAGGCTGGCAAAGTTCCTGTAACATAACAAAGAGAGCTGCAATAATCTTCTACTCTGTACAGTGAGGGTTTTAAAGGGCCTTGAAAAACTGCAGTAAGCAGCAGTTTCCTAGCAGATCCAGAGAAATCTATATAATTTGTCTTACTTTGTTAATTGTGTTAGTGTCAGACCTTCAGCTAATGGTTTCAAAACCTCTGTTCTGCTAAATCTCCTCTTCTCATGTGCTAAATACTTTCCCCCCCTACAACTAGTATGAGAAAACTCTGATCTTTCTGTTTGTCACACCATCACCATCCCAAACCTCTCTGAGTGCGATGACCCCCTACCATCATCCCTTGGATGTCAGAGCAAGGGAAGCCTATGCCTGGATTTAAAAGGATGCACAGCCCCAGCACGGCATAAGGCAGCATGGCACTGATATTCGTGTCAGCACAGGGCTTGAGCCAGGGGTATGAGGTGTGTGAGTCAATGCTAAAATCTGCAGCCTGCATGTTGCATACCAGGCAGTCAGACAACATGTCTTGGAGCAAGCTGACATGCTGTATGCAACATGTCCTGTTCTGGACCCCAGGAGAAGCCAGACTAAGCAGGGAAGGAAGAGGAAGAAGCCAAATTCTGGAGCTGGACCCTGGCTGGAAACAGATTTCCACTGCTCCTTAAAGAGCATGATATAGCCAGGAACATAGGCATCATCTGCTTTGCATAGCCCTTGGGAAAAGGAGAAAGGACAGAATTTCATCTCTGGATAATAAGTTTTGTGGTCCAGGGATGCTTAAAATGATAAAGAAGAAAAATATCAAAACTTTAATTGAGTTCACAATCTTTTATCCTGAATATGTGCATATTTCTTCTTACTGTGAATGCCACCTACATCAATTGTGGAGTTGGCTAAATGGCAAATGACAATTCTGGCATTTATAAATGAAGTGCTGAGCACACTCAATGGACCAGCAGCCCTGGAGCTTTAAGTGCCTCAGGTTTTTCTGTGTTTGGGGTTTTTTGATTTGTTTTTTTTTTCCTGGTATATGGCACAGGTATGATTTCATCCCATCACACGAAGAAAGAAAGAAAAAAAAAGAAGTTATGCCCTCTGTCGGTATAGAAAATAATTATTTTGGTTTCCAAAGCAGTTAGGATACACGTATTTTTCAGGATCAACCCTGTATAGAAACTGATCAGTCTGATCTGGCCTGGAGAGCTCTGATGGCAGCATGAGAGGCAGCTTGGTCTAGGGGACTGAAAGGCAATAGTTCCTGAGGTCTAATGCTGGCTGACACAGAGCCATTGCCTAGCCTTGGGCAAACTCCTTAAAAAGACATGTCAGGTCAATTTAGGCCTAAAATTAAAGTTTCATAAATATATGGATTTGCAAATACTTACATCAGTAGAAATGAATGTCACCTTTTATTTTCAAATTTTTAATTCTAGTGGGGAATGGTGAAGGAAAGGAAGAAATATCTCTAATTAAAAGTCTTGAAGATCTTGTTTCCTACACTGTTTGAACCCTTAGTGCTCTGCTAGAAACAGCATGAAAGCAAAACTAGTTAAAAATTGCTTCTAGGAAGAGGAATTGTCTGGCCGTGAGACAGCACAACCTTGACCCAGAGAACTCCTGAGCAATGGGTGCTTGTAAGTGTTAAAAACTCATTATCATTCAAGGAACACTAAGCATTAATTAAGTATATGCTAAGTAATAACTACAGTTCAAGAATCAGACTCTGCCCTCCAGTGAGTGCTTTCCGTCACCTTGTCAGCCTGAACTAGAAGTAAACTTTAAAGCTTGCACAGCTACCTATGCCGCTAAATCCAAGGGCAGGCACAGGCAGTGTTTTAGAGCAGATAGAAGCGTGCAAGATGATTTACACCCTGTGCAATACAAATTTGTTAATATTTATCAAGTTGTTACAGCTTCCTGTGGTTTGGTTTCCCACCAAATTGCTTCACCTTAATGACTACTACTGTTAGACCAGCCAACAATAAATTATGAATGGTTCTTATTTAGAGAGAGTTTGGATCTCTGAGACATCTTTATTGTGAGGTGATACTACTGCAATGTTATTACCCTCTTTTAAGTGATCTTAATAACACTCCTTTGTTCAGTGGATTTTGGGATGCTCCAGAGGGAAGTCTTCCTCCCTTACCAGGAAGGGCAGCTTCTTGCAATTCTTTTCTATGACTCTATGTAGACCTTTCTAGAGGGATGTAGGAATTTGTGGGAAGGACTTGCCTTGGGAAAGAGGCCAAGCCTGCTGCTTTACAGGAGTCAGAAACAGCTTCAGGTGGGTGGCCTGATATCCACACCTAATATGACAAGAGAAAATTAGCTGCCAGACAGGAAGGCATTAAAGGAATTAATACCTCACTATGACTTACAAATGCAAACACAAAAAACAGATCTAAAGTCCTGTCATTGGATAGAAACTAGCTGTGAAACAGAAATTAAAGAGGAGGAAAAATGGTCAAACTAAAACATGTCAAAAGCTGTCAGTGGCTGCCCCAAAGACCCAATGGTGGGGTTTGTAATACCCATGAGAGATCTAAAAATGAGTTTCAAGGTGGAAAAAACTGCAGATGTCACAGAGATACACAGGATAAGGCTAGAGAGGCTGTATAGTACTGCAGCGAATGTAATAAAGCTGGGTGAACCAAGAGCACACCACCACACAAAATGCAAGGTAACACAAATTGTGACAAAGCATTTGACCTAGTTATGCACATCGTTGACTTCTAAATGAATGGTGGTGGATTCTGGAAGATGATGCAGACATTGTGAAAAATTAATGATAAACAGCAACCTCACTATTCTGTGCACATTGGTGGCCTGCTATGTTAAGAAAATTCTTGAGAAAAAGTACTTCAGAAGTGGGGACGTGTATACCAAAGGTTCAAAAAAACTTTTGTAGGAGGAGAACAAAGATGAGATATCTAAAAAGAACAAAGGTAACTAATATATGGTGACTAATGGCTTACAGAAATTAAATCAGGTAAACCTTATTTTCTTAGACAAAAGAACCTGACAGTGATATTGAAAACAGTGCAATAATTTGATCTCCTGATTGGAGAACTCGATGCTGAAAAAAAAATAAAATCATTCAGTCAAAAAGTTGGTTGGGAGTTTTTTTAAGCTATATGTGATTCTGTGGATAATGAGATCCTTCTGTGACTGTTTTAGCATCTGTAATGAGGAGATTCAAGCCTGTATACCACAGGACATAACCACTAACTTGTCAAATGTTAGGATAGAATTTCCCAGTGAATAAGTTGTTTCTATGTTGTCTATGACTCTGTTTCTTTCATTTCCCTTTTGAATATAAACTACTGGCCACTTTCTTGTTATGTGGACGATGACGATCACTACATTGGGTCAGAGCACATCCTGCTGGTTTAATGCCTGAAAGCTGTTATTAGAAAGACAAGCAGAACCAGAATGAAATGTAGTGCTTTAAAGCCACCAAATACCCTAAAGGCACCTCTATTTATCCAATTATCATTTCCCACTAAAGAGCTGTTGTTAAATATCAATAGATTTCAATCTATTTCTTCAGAAAAAGAGACAGAAATGCTATTATGAGACTTACACTGTTTTAAATGCAATGAGAGAGATAGGGGACAGGTGTTCAGCACATTAAAAAAAAGAAAAAAATGCAGTTAAAGAGGGTTGCTTTAGGCATAGTTTCAACTATCTGACTCAGCATAAACATCTGAGTATGAAGAAGAAATGAACCATAAGAAACAGCTCTGCACTGCCCAGGGTTTGTTCACAGGGCTGTAGTATTAGGTTGCCTCTTTTTTTAATTAATGCTTTCCCTTTCTGCGTTACACTGGAGACTGCAACTGAACTTTATTCCTCAACAGCAGCCTATGGCAACCAATCAAGTCCTCTGGGAAAACAGCGTGCACGGAAATGCTGAGGAGAAACTAGCAGACAAATGGTTGAAGAAGAAAAAGCTTGTACAGAAGAGCAAATTATTTACTGTAGACTGTTCTTTGAATTTAGCCCCTTCTCTGGACTGTGTAGAAACTACAAGATGACATGATCTGTATGAACTGATCTGGCATTCAAATATTGCCCTACAGGTGTTTCAAGAGAACACATTTCAGCCAGGCAAATTTTTATCAGCTAATGTACCTGAGCACTTGGGATTCATTACTGTAGTGTCTCTGTTGGCCATTGAAACCATTTTTGCTCTTTGACTGGCTTGTCTATACAACCAAGATGAGAAGGGCTCTGGGAAAGCCAATGGACAACAATGAAACTGCACTGGGGCTTTCATTATTTTCAGAAGAAGGAAGCTGAGGAGAATAATCTGACACATGCCAGGAAAACAAGGAAAACCAAATGCCAGGCACAAGTTGTTTGAATTCTTGTCTTGCTCCCTTATGTAAGAGGATTCCACCCAAATGGAATTCTGCTTTACAGTATTAAGTGCCTCTTCGGGATTTATATGCTTTTGGGATGGTGCCTACTTGTTATTCCTATGTGCTCTGATGAGCAGAAATTTATTTCTTGTTTTTGACATCTGAAGTATCATCCGCATTGGAGAGTATGTCCACTGAGAGCAGTGCAAGGAGCCACACGTGAGTGCCATCTGTGATTCAGACTGGCAGAGTGTGAGCAAGCGTATGTCTGGGAGTTATTTAAGTTAAGGTCAGGGTGGACACAACTAAAAACTGCCTGCACTGAACCACAAAGATGAATCCTGATGGATGGCATGAATGAAACAGCTTGTGTCTCTAATTTATTGCTCGGGCAAAATCAGTCGGCACTCTTGTGTCTGAAACAGCCTAAACCCACATTCAAAATAATAAAAAATACCCAACAGGAGGACTCCTGACAAGTCCTTTACCCTTTCTAGACAAGAGATCAGTTCACAATTAGGGTCATTCTGCATTATATCCCTTTCTCCTTCTGTGTGGCCTTGGTCATGGAGGAGGTTGGGAATGCAAAAGTCTTTGCAGCAGTATTCCCAATCTTCAGCTGCTCTGAATGTTTAAGTTTGAAATCCTTCATCATGCAGGAGCTGAAAAATAAATTCTTTTGTTCATGCTGAAGATCCGATTTTCCATCCTGTATCTCCCAAAGAGTGTGCTTTGGTCATGTAGCCCACAGACATTCCAGTGAGTAGCTATCGCTTTTTGCCTAGTTTTGCCTTTGAGCAACAAAGTCTGAACGGAGATCACAAACAGGACACTGCACACTGTCTCACTATATTCACACAATTGCACAACATGAAAGCAGGTTACCTGTTGTTAAAGATCAGGCAGCCCATTACCCTGGCATTTGCCACCAGAACTCCTGAAAAGGAATTGTCACACACCCTTCTCTCCCCCATGAGGCAAGTTAAATCTGTACTATCTCCCACACAAAGCAGCTCAAGACAGCCATCATTTGCTTTGTTGTTTAAAGCGCAATTTAGAATTGAAAAGCAGAAAAAATCTTAAAATCAGACCCAAACATTTGTCACTTTGGGGTTTGTAGTCTATTTAAGAAAGATTGTTTTGGTATCCACGGAACTTTTGAAGTAATAATGAAGTAAAGTTTCACACAAAAAGTATCAACCAATTCTAACTCTAAATTAGATATAAAAGTAAGAGATTTTCAAGTCTCTTATCTCCACTGTCCATCCTTCATGGCTTCAAAGCCAGTGAAATATTAAAAGTCAGAGAAAAATTAACTTTTAGTTAACGTAACGCATGCTCTAAGGAAAATTATGATTAACTACCAAATATTGTATGCGAGTTCATCTTCAAACTTCCTTAAAGGATAAGAATTTCTCACTCAGTATTTTCTGTCTTTGATATGTTTATAAATATAAAATCACATAATATGTGATTTGCAGCACAGAGCTTCCCTCCCCGTCTCTCCCTTCACCTCAGAAAACACAGATGAATCATTTGGCTCCCAGTCTGAATGTCAGTACTGGGTATTCATACGGTAGGTGTTGGTTTTGACTCCACCTTTACTTTCTGCAGTAGTATCTACAGTTTGCCCTCTCGTGCCGTTGCAACTTTACAGTCCCTCTGTCCTTGCTTTCCTTCCTATCCCCACCGGAGAGCAGCACATTAGTGTGCACGGGGAAAAATGTCAGCAGACGCCTTGGGGTGAAACTTAAGCATTTTTTTGAGATAGTGTTGTAAATTCCCCAAGCAATGCCATTAGAAATGCAAGAAAAGCAGGTCCTGAGTCTGCTTCTGTTGAAATAAAAATCTCTTGATCGTGGAGGAGGACAAAGAAAAGGAAATGGTCCACAACAAACGAATCACGTTAAAATACTGCAGTTTCTGTAAGTTCATTTACGCATGTGCATTAAGATTAGACAACATCACACTGAAAATTGTAACCTTCACCCAACGGTTTTAAGTTTGTGGCATCTATTACACCTGGACCTGGCTAAAAGGCACTGACATTTCTTGAGGGAATAAGCACCAAGGTAATGAACTGGGTGGCTGTTGAGTGAACATCTACGTTCTGCACGCAGGATTGTGAATCTTGCCCCCAGGTGTTCTCTCCGTGAATCAATGTTACACATTAGCTGTAGCTAAATGAATGCATGTTCAATAATGGTAATTTTGTGTTACCTATTTATGGGGTTATTTTTACTTTCCAGCAGTTGTGGTTGCATAGTCTCCTCATATCGCAGCAAATACCTCACTAAATCCACGAAGAGCCAAGGAATGGCTGTCAGCTATTTTTTACTTCTGTTAACTAACAGCAGGGTTCTTTTTATTTTTCAGATAAAGTTAATGGATGCAGCTTTTCCACTGCCATATTTTTAATCAATTTGGTTTAGGGGCTGCTAAAGAATACTTGCAAAACATCAGTTAGGCAGCCAAAGTATAGTGTTTCTGAAATACAGTGTTTACATGTGTGGAATGACAGACATTCTGCTTAAGGAGATGTTGCTTTTCTATCAAAAATTAAGCACTTGGTTATACAGTTATTCACTCACTCGAAGGTAATTTTTACTTAAGCACCTCCTATCTAATCTCTGTACATAGACTTGTAGGCTTAGGAACTACTAGAGATACCTGATATCATTTGCTAAGAAGTAATAGCAGCTCCCGGCTCAATCCAATGCCAGGGCAACCCAAATATCATGCCAATGTGTTTTGTTAATGTATAAATAATCAGCCCTCTTTCCTTTGGTTATTGAACCCTTTTGTCAGTTTTATTTTGTACCTTGTTCATTTAGTTTTACACTCCCATGTATATATGTATCCAACTCTACTAACACACATTTTCTAAACACATAATGAATGGTAGGGGAGTAATAAAAGTCCATTGGGCTCTTACAAATTATCTGTAAAGTTGCACCTGCCAAAATCTGTCTCATTATACTGAAGAAAGCATCAGTTTGGTGTAAATAAACAGGAGTTTTATTGCCCTTATTGCTGATTAAACCACTAGTAGCTAGGGAGGAAAGGATGTATGAGAAAAGGTTGTTGTTTAAATATAAAACAGATACACCTCTGACAAACTGCACCTCTTCCAAAATACCCAAGTCCTCAGCTAACCACATCAAAGGCTGTAGAGAGAGATGAGGATAAAAGAGCAAATAGGGTAGAAGAGCAAATGGGGGAAGGTCAGAGTGACTGGGCTATTAGGTTAAAAAGGAGCAAAGAGTAGCGAGGATGAGGGGCAAAATATTGTTAGGTCACCTGACCATGTGTCTCTGCATGGCTGTGAAGATACAGCTTTCTTTCTTTTGCTTTTAATAGTTAATAGTTAATTCAAAATGAACCACAGGAAAATACAAAGCTTTCTTCTGAGGCGTAATCTCCTTTCACTAAGAAGACAAAGCAAACCCTCGAGTACTGAAACATTTAACAAAACATCATGGTCTCCATGGGTTGTTTTGAAGATAGTACAACATTTTGGACAGTTGAAATCAGATCAATTTGCATTTTAGTTTACAAGCTGTCTGTCCAAATCCTTATTCTTTTTAATAACAATAAAAAACATGTTCAGTTTTTGTCTGTCTTTTACTTTTTAGTTTTGTTGTGTCATAAAGACTCAATTTGGACTGGGTTTTGGATGCTTTCTTTCCCCTTAAGTGCTTCTACAGAAAAAAAACCACAACAATTTAGATTTAAAAACAGCATGTTAATATATGCAGTGTGCCTGCTGTCCAAACAGCAGCTTTAATGCACAGCTGCAGAGGTTCTCTAATACATAGGCTTAACCATCAGAAGCTATATAGCACCTTAGCCCTTAACTGGTGTAAAACAGCACCCAAAGAGCACGCCAATTCATATGAATTTTCTCTTCCTCTTCCTGCATGTGAGACCCAGAAAGAGTATTTCAAACCAAAGAATTTGGAATTCTGTTCCTCCCTCATTTACCCACTAATTACTTAAGTACCATAGTGCAGAGAAATAGACTGAGAAGTGGTAGTGGTCTGTAATATATGGGAGTATTGGAACAAAGTAAATTCCATAAAATTCTAATGATGTCTAACACTGGAGGTTACCCCTTCTCACTGTTGGTGCTAACAGTTTTGCTGAGGTAGGACACCAAGGGAAAGGCATGAAGTAACACACTACTTTCTGGCCTGAAGACAATAAAAGCAATAGCAATAAAAGAAAAGCTCCTTATAGAAGGAATTTTCACCATAGTGAGCTTTCCTGGAGGAACGTGTGGAACCTTTGTCCAGCATTTATATCTCTAGGAAGGAGAGTAGTTTAAAGAAAAGTAAAAGCAGAGGTTACCTATTTTTACTATGGAACCCCTCTGTGCTCACAACAAACCGACTGGGAAACAAGATTTCACTGTAAGCAGCTGTTCTCAGTATCTGCATTTCAATCACTCTCCTGTTGGGACTACATTACATTCATATGCCAGCTGCAAAAATCAACTGGTGTTGCAGTGTGCTTCAGTGTATTTGCAAAATGGTAGCACGTACTGCAAAATACATACTTTAAGGTCCCTGCAGCAATACAAATACCAGAGCACATATACGAGAGAAGAATAGCAAGAGAACAGGATCTTGCGTTGAAAACTAGTATTAGAAAAGCAAAGAAGAGGTTCATGGCAAAGCGGTAAGCTGACATTTCCTGATAACAGGGAGGATTGCTTTTGTCTCTAAAACCCACTTGGTCAAAGTTGAGTGAGGATGAGAAAAAATATTCCCACATTTCCATATCTTCACCCTCCGTCCCTGTCATTTATACTTGCTAAAAGGAAGTTTGTAGAAAGTCATAATGCTCCTCAAAAAATATGACTCTCAAATATCCATTAAACATCTAGCCCCAAGTATGCACAAGCATGCTGACTGCATACTTGCCTGTTTTAATGCTGTAGAATATTAAATTTTCTTGGAAAAAGCAAACAACTTTAGCAGCATGTGGCTGAAGCATAGCCTTCAGAAAGCTGTTAAGAACCATTTTTGTCTGGGAAACAAAACATAGTTGCAAGCTATGTTACTTGCACTTATTGATCTGGTGAAAGGAGTCACCTTATGCTTAATTCAAATTGTAGTCCTGGCTTGAACAGGCTTAGAACAATCAAAGTTTTACAAATCCATTTGTTTAAGTGACTCTCGTGGTGGTTGTTCACACTGTTCCCTCTGCTGTGTTTAGATTAGCTTTCTTCTTACTGACAGAGGCAAGAGCTGAAACAGAGGTAGGGGTGGATGAGTGGGGAAAAGGCAGAGAAATGTCCTGGTATCCATAGGAGAGGGACATACATGGTGGCAGGATTAGGGCTATGGATCAGCAGCAAGCCAGGCAACCAATATCTCAGAGGGCTTGAGAGGCAGCATCATTCTTTTCAACTACCCACCTCCACTTAATGGTACATTCAGCATTATATGCAAAATCAATAACCTCCTTGCAAGCTGTATTACATGTCAATAAATATTTATTTTTGCCTTGTTGCTGAAACAGTTAAAAAAAATAGTACTTACATTCTTAGGCTTCCTCCTCCATCCCCATTCCCATACCTCCTTTTTTTTTTTTAAAGGAAGATCACCACTACTCCTAGGCAAACAGAAAAAATAACATCCCTCGAACAGAAGATTGTTTCATTTAGAGGTTGTTGAGTGTACTCATTAGGTGATCAGGTTAGGTGTAGTTTTCTTCCAGGGAAGAAGTACTTTCTAGATAAAATCATTTTACATACCCACTACGAACATTTACATTTAAAAATGAACGCAAAATCCCATCCAGATTTTCCTGCAGAAATTTGCATCAAAACATACATTCTTCCCAGTCCCTCTTCTTTTGCTAAAATCAGCTGTACCTTTTCAAACTTGCTACAAGACTTTGTATACAGAGGTATTACTATGCTTATGGTCATATTTTAGTTTCTTTTTGTTTATTTTCTCACATTAATTACCTTGATCATGGAGAAAAGGGACAAGGTGGGTTACAAATGGTCAGGACCTCTTCTTCCACCCAGGTCCTTAACACCACATGAGCCCCCTGCTGGACAGAGGATCTCTGCTCTGCCTCTGGACCGGGGCAGCAGATGCCCTCCTTTTCAGGATCCTCACAAAAACCCAAGACAAACTCCCAACTTCCTCATACGTTTTCTAATGCCTACTTCACCAATATTTCAGAGGACTAAGTGATTAACAGTGTACTTTCACAACAGTATTAGCTAAAATAAACACCGTGCTATCACTTGATGTTTCACCAGCCTCCCTTGGGAATGCGATGTTGGCGGCTACACCGCAAAAGGGCAGGCTCAGCTGTTCACACAAAGGCACAAACCACTTCAAAACCAAACTCAGCACAGAGTTCCAGGAGTCAAAGACTGAAGAACTAGATGAAAACTATGTTGAGATTTTACACCACAATACAAAAACCTTTGACGTACTCTGAAAAATGCACTAGATAATGCCAACAATGCAACTATGCAGCAAGGACTAATTACAGTGAACACTTATGCTCAGCCTTTCTCTCTCCACATAGGCTGGAACTGAAGAAATAGCACAAATAAAGACCATGCACTTAAATGCGGAGTGAGACAACTTTTGTCTGTCGATTGAGCTAGATGCACACACACACACAAACAGTTCCCCTTCCCGCTCACATCTCTGAAAACCATCTGCTGAAAACTTGCCTTTCCCAGGATGGTGGCAGAACATGCAGAGGTCTCAATATTAATAGATAATTTTTTTGAGAAGCAGCCTGAGTCTCAAGCAGCAGGGTTAGCACTTAGTCTTCCCTGCAAGTACTGTAAGATGTTTAATATCCTCCAGGGAAGGCAATGCTGCTATCAGTTACATAATTCACTCCAAGCGTGGCATTTCTAACTATAGACAACTGTGCTGCAAAGTCAGCTGTGGGTGGGTAGAGCTCAGAGCAAAGCAAAGATATATATATGCATCATCCTGAGATGCACCACAAAAAAGTATCAGCTTTTGTCATGTCACCTTTTATGAAGAACGAGGCAGAATACCAAGATGAAGCATCACAGAAACATAGTACTGCCCTGGACACATCAAACCACACCATTATAGATACACTGCTGGGCAAGGAATAGTGACTGGGGCTGCTGACTTCCTTTGCTTTTTCAAGGCCTTTTGTAACCCCCATGGAGACCTAGGTCTCACAAGACACAGCGAGCTGCAAAATACACTCTAATAAGCATCCTGCATGCTGTGCTCAGTTCCTGTACCTGAAAAGCTTTGTGGACTACAGGCAAATAGTACGGGTTTCTGAGACAGGCTGTGGAATATTGCAGCCTACAGATCAGTAATTTGGAATCAGGCACAGAAGATTGACCTAAACTTTGGCCCCTGAAAAGTCTGAAAAACACATCTTTTTGGAGATAGTCCACTGAGAAAAAAATGACTAGGCATCTGATGAATTCTAAATTATGAAGTGGTTAATGGTAACAGTGTTTTAATTAGGGCATTTTCACTCCCCACGTAGCTATTCTGTTAAAGGTACATTTCCTTTGTTATTGGCCATGACCTTTCTAGAGGTATGCCACTCAGCTGATTCATACATCTTGCTACACTTGGAAATGCAGAGCTTTTGTGCCTCTCATGCTAGCAAACTGACAGCATCAACTGATGTGGAGAGAAGTGCTAAGGCTACATGGCTACAATTTTCAAAAGTAATTTCTGGATGTCATTGAAGAAGCCTTGTCAAGAGTCATTAAGTTGAATTTTGAAAAAGTTATCTAGACACTCTGTATCTGAATCTATATATTGTATCCAATTATATTCTAAGTCAGGTTTTCCATGAACTTAATCAAAACCAGTCAGAATTTAACTGATTAAACAGATATAAAATCTGTGAAGACTGGAACATTGCAAGATAAAGATCACGAGACTTTTAATCCCAAGCACATACCAGAGGATATTCAACCCAAACTACGCTGCAAGGTGTTAAGTAGTCTCTAAAAGGAAAAACTGTTCAGAGATAGGAACAAGACAGCAGGAAAACAATCTTTCTAAATACGTACTTTGCATTCTGTTATTACCTTTGTAAATCCTCCCTTCTTTCTTGAGTTGGAGTGAAAACACGTGCTGGACTAAACATACTGAAATGCAATCTGACTTGACTAGACTTCTCTGATGGATAATCAAAGCAAACTCCATGTCCTCCCCACCCTATCTGACCCCACTTGATGAGATATTAGGACAAGGCTCTGCAGTGGGTCCAGGAAGGCTTTAAAAAAGACTTACAATAGGTTAACATGAACACACTTGAGCTAAGGTTATGATCAAAGTTAAAATTCTTATCAGCTGCTTAGAGTTTACTTTACTGTAGCATGAATAGTAAAAATCAGACAGCCACTATTCTGGCCATGACTCTAAGAAAAAACATTGTGGCAAGTCTTTATTTGTGAAACAGAAAGGGTGAAAATTCTAGCAGATTTGGTTTGGACTTGACAGCAGAATGAAAACTGAGCTCACACTGGAAGTACATTTCAAAATTTAGCTCTAATTGAAATGTCTCCAAAATAAAAGAAATTATACAAAAATAAACGAGCTGTAATCAAACACGAAGACCACACAGTGGAGCACTCAGGCAAGGAGAGGAGGCTCTCCAAAGCCCTTTCTCAACTTGTACACAGCCTGGAATAGGAGCGAGTTTGGATTCACATCTATACCCAAGAGAACTGCTTATGGATTGTTCAGTCACAAATTCTTCTCATATTCTTAAGGAGAATATTTATATGGTCTTGAAGCAATGTAGCATTAGATAGTTGACAAAGAATATCGGTATTTGTCATAAGTCAAAGGTACAGAAGTACAGTTTTTCCAAGTTAAAAACAACACACACACAGAAAAAGAAAATGCAGTGAAAGTACAAAAGGTTAATTTTAGAAGATGTAAAAGACGGAACTTGATTGAGTTAGATTTCTAAGAATATCGATTCACTTGGGTGCAAGTATTGTGATATCATCTCCTTTCAGGCATCACATGTACTTCAATGAGTAAGAAATAAAAAAGATCTCATAGATCATACAAGAGAAGATGTGAACAACCGCCCGTTCTTCTCCATGGAGGATAAGAGCCTCTTATTAGCTATGCATGAGTTCTCAAAGCCAACTATTTTCTTCCAGTTTCTCCAGGGACAAAGGAATCCCTGTTTCAGCTGTGGTCCCACTACTTGGGACAGTTTAATGGCAAACTTACAACTTGTTTCTACTCACGCATGCTTATAGATCAGACTTGTTGGTTTGTGCACTTCATGAGAGAAGGGGAGTGTGAAGAGGAATTTTATGATACACTCAAAAAACATTTTTAAACTGCTAAAGTTGGCCAAATTAAAACAGATTTCCTTCCAATTCCCTTCAGTGAAGATAATTTCTTTAAGAAATGTCACGTTTCAAAACTCAGTAATTTCCCTCATTGAAAACACCCTCTTTTCATTATCATGTATATGTTCATTCCTAATTTTTTCCAACTTACAAAAAAATTTACTTTTCTCTGCTCAAATACTAGAAGCAAAGTGTTTATGTTCAGGCATAGAAGAAGAAAGAAGTTTAAATCAAGAAGGTGCATTGGATTGCTTTTTCATGTCTTTCATCAAAATTTGTATTTCCTTATCAGGTGTTCATATATTTACATACTCTTCCTAGAACAGGTCAGAGACGTAGAGCCATGTCTCATATCTTTTACAAGACAGGATTTTCCCTTTGCTTCTCTTGGTGCTTCTGCTGTGTGTGTGTGTGTGTGCAGGCCTAAAGTCAAATTCCATCATTCGTAACCATGTTAATCTATTTGCAAATAAATCCTACCCTTAGTGCAGGGTCACGTGAGATGGTTGTTTGGAGCTGTCTTCAGTCCAGCAGGACATAGGAAATCACATGCAATCCAGCATGGGATTGTGATCTTGCAAGCAAGATTTGTGATCAAGAAAGTAAGGCTATAATGTTTCCACAGGACACCACTTTTAAGTTACATGGGGTATGCCAGATAATGCACCAATCTTCTATTATTCCAGCTTGTAGAAAATTTACTATAAAAACTGTATATTTAAAAAATCCCAGTCTATAAGTAGTTTTCACGCAACACTCCATTATGATAGATAATGAGATCTCACATTTTATTCTATTGATAATAGAATCAGGGATTTAAGTGCCATTGTCAGTGTGCACAATGAAGCTTTATTGTAATAGGTACAATTTTATTACTAAAAACATAAAACAGTATTTTTTCTCAAAAAGTTCTGCCACAAAAAAATGACAACATGCCAGGCAAACGAATCCATTACCTTGTGACTTAGTTTGCATTCATCTTCAGCAAAAAATTAATGGCATGTGACTGCTTGCTAGGTGCCACAGCGTTTCTTTCCCACACAGTATTAAAAAGAAATTACCCTGGAGCCTACAGAAAGTAAGGAGTTCTAGTGCTCTGCCTCTTGCTCACCACCTTGGTAGGAAATGCAGAACCCAGTACATGTTGTCAAATGTACCTCCTGTTTCCTAAATTATTTTGCAAGTGGATCCTGGATAGTTCAAAGGCATCCAGCAGATAAAGGAAATGGGGAGGTTCAAAGTTCTGTACTTGAGTAAAGCGATTATCTACCTCCCTAACGACCCTAATCTTAATGAAGACTTAAATGAGAATTTCAGAATTAGATACCTTAAAATATCTTGAGTAGCTTTTCATGGTCTAGTTTGAGAACAGTTCCACATCTTAAGAAGCCACCAGTCTGTACAAGTAGCAACGTTCACACAGAGAAAACAAAGTCTGACTTAACTGGATTTCCTTCCCTTCTTACCCTACACAGGGAGCAGGTCACCACAGTTAATTACATGCATAACTATGGCTGTTTTTCTCGAAGTGTACACTAAAGGCTACAGTGTAGACAACTGGGCCTTCACCAATGCTAGGAAGACACTGCTGTGCACTCTCAGGACTTCAAAACTCTGATAAATGAAAACAAATTTTCACTGGAACAAGACTTCTTTCCAAAATTCAGCTTTTAATTTCAGAAGCAGAACTGTTTAATAGAAAAAGGAAGAAGGGAATATTTAAAATAATAAGAAAGTATATAATTTTCTATTTTCGTTTGGGGGGAGAAAAAACATGCATTGAAGGGGACTGCACTTTTCAGTTTGCAAAATTTAAGATCTTAGATAAGAAGGACCAACATAAAACATGCATTTATGATTGAAATAGTCATGAAACTCTACTTACATCTTTTGCATTCAAAACTCTCGTGATGAAGTAGTGTTTGAAATCTTTGTCCACATCTATTTTTATGTAAGAGAGAAATAATCAAGGTGAATTCAGTACTAAAGACAAAGAGATAACATGATGATTCAGCACATGCTCACATAAGTCCTACAGTTATTCAGATTAAAAAAAAACAACCCAAAATACTCCAAATATTTTTAACGCTGAGCTGATACAATCGTTCCAAACAAAACACCCATTACACTTGTTACAGTCTCTCTTCACTTCAATTGACCATAATGGAGAAGTCACTGTATGAGAAATCACATATGTTATTGTATATTATTGATGCACGGTAAGGGGAAAGACTATTAAACCAGACAAATTCAGTTGCCAACAGTGAGAATATCAAAGTCTTTAAATGACAGCAGAACTGGAGTTGAAATAGCTGAGACACAAGAGTTTAAGAGATGACCTTCTCTTGAATAGTGATACGATTTGACATTCATACATCAAGCTCATTGTACTTGGTAAGTTTATCACATATAAACCCATTCATTTTAATATAGTGGAGAACAAGGTTTTTTTCATTGTGAGCTAGCCTCATCATCCCGTTGTGCATTATTATAGAGAGAGCATAGCCACCTTTTAACACTTCACATTTAATGGCCTTTAAGAGTGAAAGATGTTCAACTGTCCCAGCTAACATTTTCATAAAACAAGATGCCCATATACAGCAGAAGATTAACTGCACACCAGAAGGCACATATCATTACTCAGTATGAGCATCACACCCATCCCAATCATATTTTTACTTCTGGATACAGCACACACGTCTAGCTCAGTGGCAAGGGACATTGCTTCTCCACAACAGGTTCTGTGGGTGATCAGTATCCTCTGAGACTAGTTTCTGTCTGCAGACTGCTTTCAGCTTTCCTGCCTTTAGCAAGTAGCTGTAGTGCATGATGGTAAATGCATTGCAAAGGTGTCTGTGAAGAGCTGGTGCACATGCAGGAAATAAGCTACAAGGGACTGCCATCATGAAGATAGATTGATGTGCTCCACACAAATGGAGCAAAAAGAGCAGAGAAGAAATGAGAAGGAGGAGAGTCAGTGACTACTTCTGGGAAGAGGATGCGAGTTTTAGCTCCTTATTTTCACAGAATCATAGAATGGTTAAGGTTGGAAGGGACCTTGAATGTCATATAGTTCCAACCCCTTTGCTATTGGCAGGGACCTCTCCAACTATCCCAGGTTGCTCAAAGCCCCATCCAACCTGGCCTTGAACACCTCCAGGGATGGGGCATCCACAACTTCCTTGGGCAACCCGTTCCACTGCTTCACCACCCTCATGGTGAAGAATTTCTTCCTAATATCTAATCTAAATTTCTCCTGTCTTTCAGTTTCAGGCCATTGCCCCTTGTCCTATCAGTACAGGCCCTTGTAAAAAGCCCTTCTCCAGCTTCCCTGTAGGCCCTGCCTGGCACCCGTCCCCACTGCTGTGGGGCTGACTCGGCACTTTGCTGAGCTCCCTGCCCCAGCCCTGCCCCGCTGGGAGCATGGGGGTGGGTAGCCCTTGGAGCTGTGGCTGCAAGGAAGCTCCCACCATCCCCTGGACCCATTCCCCATAATTTTCCATAAGGGGTAAACAACGTGATGTGGCGGTAACCTGTCTGTATAAAAGGTGAGAATCTCAGGCAGCTAGGGGCTGGCACACCCTGATCTTTCCTTTTCCTGTCCTTCTCTCTGTCTAATCTTAACAAAAGGCTATCTATGGCAAGGCCCGTTCTTTTGCTCGTTAATGGCTCTTTGTTGTGAGGCGGGTTTATTGCCCTAAGTGGAGGATTGAAGGGCATCCTTTTTAGCTCTTTGTTAATTGATAAATAAAGCTGGTGTTAGGATCCTTGGTGTGCTTCACCTCAACCCTGCCCTGGGAATGGGTGAACCTTGAGTCATCCTCCTAAAAGCCTGACAGCTCTCCAGCTGGAGCTTTCCTTCTTCAGTGAACGCCCACCATTTTCCCTGAAAACAGGAGTGGATGAAAGCCCTTGATTTCCCGCTCCAACAGAGCCTCAGCGCCCTGTCCTAGGAGCTGCTGACAGCTGTGGCATCTGCTGCACCGCTGCCTCACCTTGTGCTGCACAGGCAGCGATGTGCGGCTCCCTCCCTGAGGTTTCTTATAGCCCAGAGGTGCTGGCTCTGCCCATGGCAGGTCAGCAGCCCCCTCATGAACTCCTGACACAGGTGAGACACTATCCCAGCTTCAAAAAGCCCCCAGAAGCCCCCCAAAGTGCTCCTTGCCAGCCCTCTTCATTGAGATTCGTTTCCCCAGTTGGACTCACCTGCACTGGAGCTGGTGCCCCAACGAGAGCCTGCTGATTTGATGTTGTTATCTTTGCATTTGTTTACAATTTCACCTTTTTTCTTTATATACATGCAATGTGTTGAGAACAAAATAGCAGCCCAGAACTAAAATGCCATTATTAGGGATGTTTAACTTGGGAACAAATTAAAATTCTGTTAGATTTTTAGAAGTGTCCGGCTCAGAAATTTTATTTCAAATCCCTCTCCACTTGCTAATTTTATCACATTGTGGAGCACACAGACATCGATCAAATTCTTACCCCACTTGGCATAGGGTGGTTCATTGATACTTTTTTTCCTGACTTTGTTTTTGCTCATGTTCCTAGCAGTTAAGTTCAGTGGTTTGTGGAAATGCCTTTTCTTTCACTTGCCAATACTTCCTCACTGAAACTGAAGATTAAAATAAAAACAAAAATATGTACAGTAACATATTGCATGGGAGTTTCTGAGTTGCAACCTAAAATATGAAAGCGTGACAAAAATGAAATGTGTAACAAAAGTAAAGGAAAGAAAGAGAAAGCGGCAAGAATAATAATGAGCATTATTCAAAAGAAGAACTGCGAGTCTCTTTCTCTTATCCTCACAGAACTGTAGTCACAACTATTGAAGACAATTAAAAGCTTCAGTTCAGATAAAAATCCCCAAATGCTAAATGCTATGCACACACTCGGAGAGGATGAAAAATCATTGATGCCTCAAGCACTTGAGCTCTAAAAGGACAGGACAAAGGACAGAAGATGAAATAGGGGCACAGAGGGCTTCCTCTTGAAAGACACTGTATCCTTTAGGTGCTGAATCAACAAGGCTCTTAAATATGCACACTCT